>NW_017731684.1:30647-66472 GCF_001890085.2 Hipposideros armiger | reverse complement strand
ATATATATATATATATATATCTCCTTAGTATGTATGATATCAGAGGTGCAGTGGATGGGGGAGGGGGTGAAAATGATAACTATTGCAAAATTTTGTATGCTTGAAACTAATAATAAAAAAATAAATTATTTTAAAAAATAGATATCATTTCTCTCCAAATTGATCTATATATCCAATCCAAATAGGTTTTACTTTGAAATCTGACAAAAGAATGAGAAATTTAAATAGCAGGGCAAAGACCAAGAATAATCAAAGCATCCCCTAACAGAAAGTACATAGTGGAGATATTTGCCTTGCCAGGTAACAAGAGTTACAAAAATCTAATATTTAAGGTATGGGGGTATTGGTTCAGGGATAGATTAATAAACTAATGGAACAGTATCAAGACCCAGTAATATATCCACACACATGGAAGTCTGATTGACATTTAGTGGGAAATATTGATTTTTCTATAAATAGTGGTAAGAAAAAATAAAGTTGATCCCTAAATAAAACAAGATAATTCCATATGAATTAAAGATCTAAATGTGAACAGAAAAGATATAACAATTATAGAAGGCAATACAGAAAAAAATGTCCTCACTATTCCATTCAAGGAACTCTTCAATTTGTCTGGAGTTGATCTTGGAGTGTGTAAGGATTTCTTGAATATATAGTAGTATAAAACCCATAAAGAAAGACAGTTAAGCTCAATTACATAAAAATTAAGAACATCTGTTCATTTAAAATACCATGTGGCAGAGACTATAAGTACTCCTAAATAGCAATGTGCTTCACTACACTTCCCAGCCTCCCTTGGGGCCTCATGATTAGATGCAATTAGACAGTGGTGACATAAGCCACTTCCAGTCCTAGAACTTGAAGATATTATATGCAGTTCTCCAGTTCTCCTGTCTTTATAGTAACTTTGAAAACCATATGTGTTTTCTTAAGCACAGCATCAAAATGGAGAACCACCCTACTAATATGAAACTTTGTTATTACATTAAGATTTAAGGTTTATTTGTTACCCCAGTTTAGCCTATCCTAAACTGTCTAATAAACTCACAGCAAAAATGACACCTACAAAGTAGAGAAGACATTGTCAGTACACTTAATTGAAAAAAGATTAGTACCCAATGTATATTTCACATTCTTATAAATTAATAAGAGAAAGATAAATATCACAATAGAAAAACGAGCAATACATTTGAACAGCCTCTTTCATATGGGAATAACTATATACAAAGATATCCATTCTTGTTTCTTTATTTGTTTGTCTTGTTCCTTTGATGCTTTCGATTTTATATCCCACATATCAGTGAAGTCATATGGTTCTCGACTCATAGACACAGACAACAGGTTAGTGGTAAGGGGGAAGAGGGATAGTAAACGATGGTGAAGGGGTCAAATACATGGTTCTGGAAGGAGAACTGACTCTGGGTGGTGAACATACAATGTGATATATAGATGATATATTACAGAATTGTACACTTGAAACACATAATTTTACTAACCATTGTCACTCCATTAAATTTTAAATTAAAAAAATAGATATCCATTCTTTTTAGTAAATGAAAAAATGGGAAGAAGCTTTGGAGATCCAAGATGGCAGAATAGACAAACACTGTGCTTGCATCCTTCTGTGAACACATTAAAATTACAACTAAATTACAGGGAGAATCATATTAGATCTAGCTGAACAGAAGTCCTATAACTAAAAATATAAAGAAGCCACAGTGAGAATGGTAGAAAGGGCAGAGATTCAGAACTGCCCCAAACCACTATGTGGAGGTTGAGAATCAGGAGGGATATCTTGGCCATGGAAGTTCCACCCAAAAGAAAAGGGACACCAGCCCCACACTGGGCTCTGCAGCCTAGAGTACTGGTGCTGGGTAGAGTAGCCTCCACAAAACCTAGCTATGAAAAACTGTGGGAATTCTGACCATATGGGTGGGGTGGAAGGCTGGGAGTAACCCAGACATCTTCTTAAAGGGCCCAAACTCTTTCAGTCCCTGGTACTCACCCTGGACTCTGACAGAGGGATTGTCACGGGGGACGTCAGAGGCATATAAGGGGTAGACTGAGGCATGTGGCTTTGTGCAAGGGCTGGAGGACAGTCGCCATTTTCCCTGGGTGGGTTCCTTCTCCGCTGCAGCGGGCGGGCGGGCACCATCTTTCCTGTGTTGAGCCTTGCCCAACTCAGCAAAATGTGAATCTGATTGGTCTGGTGAGCACCGCTGGGACCCTGTCCCACTCACCTCCCCCAAGTCCTCAGGCACTTTCTCCATGAGCTGCCAACCCCACCCACATTGCACTTATTCTTGGAAAACTATCAGAGTCTGTGGGCTCCAGATGGGTGGCGACTGGACTCAGTGTGCTCTGAGTCTTTTGCTGAGTACCTCCAAGCTCAGCGCTGGCACCAAACCAGAATCTACATTAAGGTGGTGAACATAATTCTTCCCATTCTAGTGACTCCCTGAGACCCTGCCTCACTCAACATGCATACCACATGAGGCTCTATCAGGGGTTGAACCTTAATGGAGTCAGTAGGTGGCAGCAGGCCTTGGGGTGTCCTGGCTTTATGAGAAGCTACCCCAAGTTCAGTACTGGTGGCAGACATATTTGGTTCACAATATGGCTCTCCCACACACCTCCAGGTTTAGCACAGGCAGCAAACAACAGAGGGTTGCCTTGTAGCTTCTACCAGGTAGACCAAGGGCAGTCACAAGCAGTGGGTAATCTGGGCCTGCACCAGAGCCCTTCCCAAGAGGCTTCAGAGCCAACATACTTGGAGGTTGGCTTCAGACCACAGCAGAGCACTGTGCAATTAGCCCCACAAGTGGCACACAAAAAGGGCAGTCCCAACAGGCACCAGAGCATGCTGGCGTGAACCCCAATCAATGGGGTAAGACCCCCACACAGCAGCCCATTAGCTGTGGATGTGGCCAGACACCACAGGCAATCAGCCTGAGGGACAATCCTACCCACAGATGTGCCACTAGCAATCAAGGCTCAACTATAAGAGGAGGGCACACACAACCCACACAAGGGATACTCCTGGGGCACCCAGAGCAGGTGACCAGGGAGATTGTGCCAGGGCCCCACAGAAAACCTACTACATGAGGTCTCCAGACCAAGATGGGAGACACAGCAGATCTACCTAATACATAAAGCAAACACAGACAGGCAGCCAGAATGAGGAAACAGAAATGTGCCTCAAATGAAGAACAGGAGAAAACTCTAGAAAAAGAATAAAACACAATGGAAGCAAGCGACCTACTAGAGACAGAGTTCAAAATGCTGGTTATAAAGATTCTCAAGGAATTTAGTGAGTACTTCAATGCAGAGATAGCAAGCATAAAAGGGGACATAGAAACCATTAAAAAAAGTCAGAAGTGAAGAATACAATAACTGAAATGAAGAATGCACTAGTAAGAATCACCAGCAGACTACATGAAGCAGAGAATGAAACAGTGATTTGGAAGTCAAGATAGCAGAATACGCCTAATCAGAACAGCAAAAAGAAAAAAGAATAATAATTTTAAAAATGAGGATAGTTTAAGTGACCTCTGGGGTAACATCAAGTGTAACAACATTCACATCATAAGGTAACCAGAAGGAGAAGAGAGAAAGCAAGAGATTGAGAACATATTTAAAGAAATAATGACTAAAAACTTTCCCAACCTGGTGAAGGAAATAAAGATACAAGACCAGGAAGTGCAAGAGTCCCAAACACGATGAACCCAAACAAGCCAAAATCAAGACACATTATACTTAAAATGGCAAAATTTAAACACAAAGAGAGAATCCTAAGAGCAAGAGAAAGGCAACTAGTAACTTATAAGGCAGCTCTCATAAAACTGTCAGCTGATTTCTCAACAGAAACTTTGCAGGCCAGAAGAGATTGGCACAACATATTTAACGTGATGAAAAGCAAAGGTCTACAACCAAGATAACTCTATCCAGCAAGGCTATCATTTAAAATTGAAGGACAGATAAAAAGCTTCCCAGAAAAGAAAAAGCTGAAGAGTTCATCACCACGAAACCAGGGAATGTTACAGGGGCTTATTTAAGGCAGAAAAAAAAATTATGAATAATAAAATAGCAATAGCTACATATCTCTCAACAATTACTTTCAATGTAAATGGATTAAACGTTCAAATCAAAAGACATAGGAGAGCTGATTGGATAAGAATATAAGACTCTTACATATGCTGCCTACAAGAGACTCACTTCAGATTGAAAGACACACACAGAGAGAGAAAGTAAAGAAATGGAAAAAGCTATTACATGAAAATGGAAATGAAAACAAACAAACAAACAAAAAAGCTGGGATAGCAATACTTATACCAGATAAAATGGACTTTAAAACAAAGACTATAAGAAAAGAAACCCCAGTAATCCCACTTCAGGATATTTATCTGAAGAAACCCAAAATGCTATTTTGAGGGGACATATGCACCCATATGTTCAATGCAGCATTGTTTACAATGGCCAAGGTGTTGAGGCAGCCTGGGTGTCTGTCAATGAAAGAATGGATAAAGTGTAGTTGGTACATATATACAATGGAATATTGCTCAGCCATAGAAGGAATTGGATTCTTGCTACCTGTGACAGCAAGGATGGACCTGGAGACTGTTATGCTGAGTGGAGTATGTCAGACAGAGAAAAACAGATGCAATGTGATTTTGCTTATATGTGGAATCTAAAGAACAAAATTAAACAACCAAACAGAAACAAGCTCATAGATACAGGAAACATTTTGATGGTTGCCAGATGGGAGGGAGGTTGGGGATGTGTTTGAAAAAAGGGAAGAGATTAAGAGAAGTACAAAGTGGTTGTTACAAAGTATTCATAAGGATGTAAGGTAGATTATAAGAAATATAGTCAATAACATTGTAATAACTATGTATGTTGTCAGAAGGGTATTAGATTTGTTGGGCTGTTAGATGGGAGGCGGTTTTGAGGCAGGGTTAAAAATGTAAAGGGATAAGAAATACAAATTGGTAGTTATAAAATAGGGTAATGTAAAGTAAAGCATAGGGAATATAGCCAATGATATGGTAATAACTATGTATAGTGTCCGGTGGGTACTAGACTTGTCAGGGAGATCATTTTTTAAATTATATAAATGTCTAATCACTGTGTTGTACACCTGAAATTAATACAAAATAACATTAAATTTCAACTGTAATTGAAAAATTTTACAGGGGGGAAGGTGAAGTGGAATAAGAGGTTCAAATTTCCAGGTATAAAACAAATAAGTCATTGGGATATAACTTACAGCATGGGGAATATAATCAATAATATTGTGATAGCATAGTATGGCATTAGATGGTTGCTGGACTTATCATGGTGATCACTTCTTTAGGTATACAAATTTTAAATAACTATAATGTACCTCTGAAACAATATAATATTGCATGTTAGCTATATTTTTAATAGAAATCTTTAAAAGATGGTACCTTATCATTTTTACTCCCGTCAATATGGCAATTTTTTTAAAGCCCCAAACTGCACAGTGTTAATACAAATAAGGATTTGTATTAACAATAGAAATTTGTAGAACAATAGGAATTCTCATCTACTGTTAATGGAAGTATAAATGACTATGACTTTGGGAAACATCTTAGCATTGCCTAATAAAGGTTAAGAAGCTCATAATCTTCAAGCTAGCAACTCTGTTCTTAAGTATATCCTCTCGGCCAGTGTTGCCTTATAGAACTTGGATGATAAAAGAAATATTCTATAATCTGGTTGTCCAATACAATAGTCCCTTGCCATATGTGGCTATTGAACACTTGAAATGTGTCTACTGTTACAAATATAAATATTTTATTTTAATTCATTTTTATTTCAATTGAAATATTCACATGTGTTAGTGGCTAATGTATTGAACAGCACAGGCCTGGGGGACAGGGAACTGGATTTCTTAAACTTCCTGGAAAAGAAAAGAGTAGAAGTTGTTTTTTTCTATTCTTCTCAATAAGAATAATTCAAATTCTTGTGAGGGAATGGGGAAGATATATATGACTCTGAAGAGTGGAAAGAAGGCAAACTGGTTGGAATGAAGGGACCTAAAAATGACAAATTCCCTGGATTTTCATTTTGTTTCATATACACCAGACCTGGATCTAAGAATATAGCAATCAAAAAATGCCAATAAAACAGAGAAAAAAAAAAGCCCTCCACCAAACCCTGCTGTCTCTAGCAAAAGTACCATGAAACAAGAAATCTAACAAGACAGAATCCTAACAAGCTGATACTCTCAGTCCTGCCAAACACCACAGAAAAAAACTGTGGCTCCAGCTCCACCCACGCTATCAGAGGTCAAATGGTGAGCCTAGACTTTCACCCTTGCAAGGCTGTAATGAGGTGCCACACACCTCTGCCAGGATGAGCTCACAGAGTGCCAAGTAAGGAGGGGACAGATGCTCCCACCTGGCAATAATGAGGTCCCTTACACCTTCCACTGAGGTGGTGTCAGAGGAAGCCTAATGGAGAATCAGGATGTTCACTGTCACCCAGCAGTAATAAAGCTATTCTCACTGCAACATCAGGAGACACCATATGGGGAGCCAAATATTCCACCCTCACCTATCACAAATGAGGAACACCCCCACCACCACTACCATGATGTTAACAGAGGCTGAGTGGGGAACCTTGGTTGTAACGAGGTCATGCCTCCTTCTTTCCCTGCTGGAGTAGTGTTAGAGAAAGGAAGCTAAAACAGAATGTTTCAACAAGACCCAGTCTCATAAAATAATACAAAGCTGCTCTGGTTTCAAACAAAAATCATTCATTCACCATACCAAAAACCAGGAAGATCTCAAATTGAGTAAAAAAATGTAAATGATAGATGTCAACACCAAGATGACAAAGATATTAGAATTATCTGACAAAGATTTTAAAGCATCTATCATTAAAAAAAGCTTCAGCAAGCAATTATGAATATGCTTGAAACAAATAAAAAGTAAAACAGCTCTTCAGAAAAGAAATAAAAAGTTTCAGCAAAGAAATCAAAGGTATAAAGAAGAACCAAAAGGAAATTTGGGAAATCAATGAAATAAAGTGCTGCGTTTTTTAAATCAATAAAATTGACAAACATTGAGCACACACAAGAAAAAAAGAGAGAAGATCAAATTGCCAATAATAATTGAATGAAACCATTGATTTCACTAGAAACTATAGGCATCAAAAGCATAAGGAAATACTATAAAAAACTCTACTCAGATAATTTGACAACTTAGATGAAATGGACCAATTCCTCAAAAAGTACAAACTGCCACAACTTACCCAATGTAAATTAGATAATTTCAATATTCATATAACTACTAAAACATTGAATTCATAATTTTAATATCCTCCCCCAAAAAAGAAATCTAAAGACCCCAATAGTTTCACTGGAGAATTCTACCAAATGTGTAATATAAAGAAGAAACAGCACCAATTTTATGCAGTCTCTTTGACAATATAGGTGTGGCAGGATTGTTTCCCAATTCATTTTATGAAACTAACATAAACCTGTTACAAAACTAGATAAATAAAGTACAGTTTAAAAAACAACCAAAGACCAATAACCCCATGAATATACTCGTATGTGCAGAAACCTTCACAAAATATTAACAGCAGAATTCAGTAGTGTATTAAAAGCATTATGCACAATGACCAAGTGGGATTCATTCTAGGATGCAAGGCTGATTCAATATTACAAAATCAATTGATGGAATCCACACTGTTAACAGACTAAAGAAGAAATATCACACAATTAAATCCATCAATGCAGAAAAAAACATTTGACAAAATTCAACACCAACTTATTGAAAAAACTCTCAGAAAAATAGAAATAGACAGGAATTTCCTCCACTTGATAAAGAGGATCTGCAAAACACTTGCAGCTCAGATTATACTTAATAGTGAAAGAAGGAATGCTTCCCCCCTAACCGGGAACAAGGAAAAGATGTCCACTCTCACCATTTTTACTCAGCAGAGTGCTGGAAGTTCTACCCAGAACAATTAGGTAAGAAAAGTAAATAAAAGGCATAGGTACCTGATGGAAGGAATAAAACTGGCCATACTTACAGATGATGCAACTGTTGTATAGAACATACCAAGGGATCTACAAGAAAAGCACATAGAAATAATAACTGAGTTCAACAAGATTGGAGAATAAAGATAAACATGAAAAAAATCAACATGTATACTCCAAAATTTAAAGGATTATATTTTCAATAACTCAAAGGAAAGCTGGAAATTTAAATGTAAATCAAACAAAACATATATGGAACTCATATGCTGAAACCTACTCAATTCTGATGAAATAATTGAAAGTTCTAAATAAATAGACAGGTATACCATGATCAAGTATTGGAAAATTCAACATAATAAAGATACCAATTCTTCCCAAAACAGGTTAACACAATTCTTATCAAAATCCCAGCTAGATTTTTTGTAGCTATAGACAAAATTATTCTAAAATTTGTATGTAAAAGCAAAGAAACCAGAATAGCTAAAACAACTATGAAAAAAATAGTGGGAAGAATCAGTCTACCTGATTTTAAAGCATACAGTAATCAACATCTTATGGTATTAGGGATGGGAAAGACACAAAGATAAATGGACTGCACTGGAAACAAAGAAATAGACCAATAGAAATATACCCAACTGATTTTTGAAAAAGGTACGAAAATAATTCAACAACAAAAGAATAGCCTTTCAACAAATGATGCTGGAAATAACTGGACATGCATAGGCAAAAAATTAAGCCTCCAACTGAGTCTTACACTTTATACAAAAATTAACTCAAAACAGATTTATGTAGAACAATAAAACTATTTATTTTTTACTTATTTAATTGAAAGAACTCTTAAAACTCAGCATTAAAAAAGCAAACAATCCAAATAGAACACGAGCAAAAGGCTTGAAAAGACATTTCACCAAAGAATATATACAGATGGCAAATAAGCACATAAAAAGATGTTCAACATCATTAGCCATTAGGAAAATGCAAATCAAAATCGGAACGTGATTCCACGATAGAGCCATCGGAGTGGGTAAAGTAAAACAAAATGCTAACACCAAAAGCTGGCAAGGATGAAGAGAAACTGTTACTCAAACACTGCTCATACAAATGTAAAATGGCACAGCCACTCTGGAAAACCAATAAGCAGTTACTTAGACAACTGAAGATGCAATTACATATGACACAGCAATTGCTATCCTGGGCATCTATCATATGGAAACAAAGACTTAGGTACACACCAAAACTGAACCCAGATGTTTATAGCAGCTTTATTTGTAATAACACAAAACTATAATCACCTGATGTCTTCAACAGGTAAATGGTGAAACAAACTAGTGCACCCATACTGTGAGATATGACTCAGCAGTGAAAAGAGGGGAGCTCTTGTTACATACAACAAGCTGGGTAAATTTCCAGAACATTGTGTAGAGTATAAAGAAGCCAGTTCTCAAAGGTTATATATGGTATGATTACCTTTACATAACATTCTTTGTTTTTGTTTTGTTTTTAAGATTTCATTGGGAAATTGGGGAAAGGGAACAGTGTTGGGGAATTGGAGGAGGGGAACAGCCAAGTTGTTGTCCTTCAATCTTAGTTGTGGAGGGCGCAGCTAGCTCAGCTCCAAGTCCAGTCGCCATCTGGCTGCCTGTCGGCAGCTCGCAGCCACTCACCTCAAGGTGCCATGTTCAATCTTAGTTGTGGGTAGGCATGGCCCATCATCCCATGTGGGAGTCAAACTGGAAACCCTGTTGCTAAGAGCGCACTCTCTAACCCCTGAGCCATCCGGCCACCCATCGGCAGCTCAGGGCAGCTCAGTTCCAGGTGCCGTGTTCAATCTTAGTTGCGGGTAGGCATAGCCCACCATCCCATGCAGGAGTCAAATCAGAAACTTTGCTGTTAGGGGCACGTGCTCTCACTAGCTGAGCCATCCTGCCACCTGTTAACAGCTCAGCAGAAGCTCAGCTCGGGCGCTGCTCACTGGACCATGTGGGAATCCAATCTGCAACACTGTTGCTCAGAGCTCGCACTCTTAACCAACTGAGCCACTTGGCCAGCCCTACATAACATTCTTGAAAAGAGACAATTATAAAAACAGAGAACAGATTATTGGTTGCCTCCTTCAGGGTAAGGACAGTCTAAGGGAAGTAAGTGTTGCTATCAATGGTCTGATGGAAATTTCTGTATCTTTACTACATCAATGTCAATATACTGGCCATGATATTTAGAGTTCTACAAGATATTATGATTGGGGAAAACTGGATTTACGTGGGACTTCTCTGTTCATGCTAGTCTACAATTATCTCAGAATCAAAAGTTTAATTTTAAAGGTACCAGAAAGAACTCAACTATCCATCAACAGTAAAATGCAAAAATAAATTGTGATATATTCATTTACACATTGGAATGCAAGCAAATGCAAAAGAAAAATTAAATTTAGTAGACACTATTACCTCTGAAAAAGACAGATGATTTCAGGATGGGCCCTTAAGGGAGCTTCAAAGCACTTAGGCTATATTTTTCCCCATAAACTGAGTAGTGAGTACACAGGTATTCATTGTATCATTATTTTTTATACCTTACACATATTTTATAAATATAGCATTCTTTTAAAAATACTTACTTTAAATTTTGTTTTTTAACATAAAAAATTATTTTAATATATTTAACTGATATTTTCAGTGCACCAATAAACTAGAAATTAAAAAAGCCCACACCCCTCAGTAATATGTGCTGAGTAATCTCAATAAAAAATAAGCACTGCATTTAGCAATTAAGATGAGAATTTATATTCTGCTTCTGTACAAACTGTATCAGACAACACAGAAAAAATGATTAGAATGTGGTTTGAGACAAGATAGCTGCGAGATGTGAGATGAAAGGGGAGCACATAATTTAAGGTTACAAATGAGGCAATTGCTTTTCAAATGCATGTGACATAATAACATTGGGCTAGGTCTGGAACAACAATTAGAAAAAGTAAAACCTACTGATGCTCAAAAGCGGTTTGGGGGTTTTACCATTTGGGATGGAGAAAGACCCAGGAGGCTGCAGCCATCAATCAGATATGCTAAAACTTTAATGTAAGTGTAGCTTTAGGGAAAAGGAAGAGCATTTTAGAATCTAGCACTCAATACAGAAGGGCCTGGAGAATTCGGTGAATGATGAAAAACCAAATCATTAAAGTGGAGGATACTTAAAAGCAAAAATTTAGTGGAAGTGTCTATCAAATTTCAAACAAATTTCTTATGGGGAGAAGGAGGATAAGTCTATAGGTAGCTCTTTCAATGGGCACTACTTTTGGAGCTAGATGGAAATTAACAGTAATAGCTGACCCGTACTGAGCATTTACTGTATTTCAGTGATGGTGCTAAATGCTCACCTGCATTGGTTCATTTAATAACCACAGAATTCCTCTGCCATGGGACGATTATTTTCCTGATTTTATAGGTGAGGAATCTGAGACTCAGTTAGGTTAAGGGCTTACCTGAAGTCATGCCACTACCCAAGGCACAGACCGAGATCTGTCCATCAGGCCAGAGCCCGGCTCTTAGCCACTGTGTATGCAACTTCAGTGTCAAGAAATGGGAGGGGAAAAGAAAACCCTAAGGGTGTCCTCTTGCTTAGGAGTGGAACAGGAGGCATATGTAGCAGCTACATAAGTAACTTAATATTGGTCTACTTTAGTCAACTGCTAGAAAATTCAACTGGCATAAGCTTAATTTTTTAAGTGCTTCCAAGGCTCACTCTCACCATTTGCTTGGTCTGTCTTTCATTTGCTCCTATCTGTACCATGGTGCAGATGGGGAAAAGCAAACTATATACTCTTTTGCATGCATGTTGTACTTCAAACAAGTGTAAAGGGGACAGGAGGCAGCAAGCTGTGCGGAAACCAAAATGTTTCAAATTGTAGCATTTTTGTGTCTATGTAAGAAAGGACTTAACAGGAGCAAGGAAATGCTAGCTCTGATGTGGTCAAGGAAAGAAACTCGGATTTCTGAAGCAAGTACCTAACTTATGCATCTGTGTGAAGATGGTTGTATGTCACCTATTCTAAGTATTTAAAAGGAGGGCAAAAACTCAACTTTTTCTCCTGGTTTAGAAAGTGAAAAGTCATCTTTCCAATCAATGACAGCACCCTAAAAAGTAGTTCTGCTCCCAAAAAAGGCAAAATGCTTTCTGAGGCAAAACTAGCTTGCCTCTGGTATAATTTAGCACTGCTTCTACCCATTGGCAGAAATAGCAACACATTTCCTGCAGATCAAATTTGCAATTTCTCTCAGAAAATATCTTGGGTTTTTTATATGCATATTCATAAAATGAAAATAACTTGATTTGCTGGCACTCTGGTCTTGAAAGCAAAGGGGTCTGAGGGAGAAATATTCCTAAGGGTTCAAGAAAAAAAGCAGGGCAAGAGAAAGCAAGGGAGTGGACAGAGAACACTGGTCAAGCTTCTGCAAAGAGCAGGAATGTACAGGTGTTAACAGTGCAGATGTGCATAGAAAGAATACAGCTTTTCCTACTCTCAGTACTCTAGCATGAACTTGAAAACCCCAGTTGCCTGACCCAGATGGTGGAGACTCTCACGTCTGCCAGTGCAGAGCTGAAGATGCAAGCTGGCTGGGACTCCAGCCAGGGAGACAGAAGTGAAGCTGGGAATGGGGAAGGGAGCATTCTGATCTTTTCTACCAGAGGTGCCCTTCAGAAGAGGGTTCCAGTCTACTTAGGGGGTAGCAGCTTGTAGAAAAGCAGGGGCACTAATCTGGATATTCTTTGTTCCTCCAGTTCTACTCTAGGCCTTTCTCTGTCCTTTTTTCATGGAAGCAGGAGACTTTATCGGGTTTATTCCCCAGCTCCTTCCCTGCTAGGCTCTGTGGCAGCAGGGGTTGTTCTTCTTCCAAGGCCACAGCTGCCCTTGGCCGGCACTAACTGCTCCCTGCTGCAGCTCGCCATGTGACGTTTCACTGTCTCCTCTGGTTTCCCTTAGCACTGCCCATACCTACACAATGATCCCCTCCAAGACTCCACTCAATTACCCCATTTGAACGCCTTATCTGCCAGGACCCTAACTCAGGCAAAACGTTTGTTCTTGCTAGTAAATGAGTTCCAGAAAGACAATTTGAAGAGGAAGAAAGAGAACAGTAGTGGTGTGATGGGAGAGAAACCTCAAGGACAACATGCTGTTTGTGGTCCTTGGCTGTCCTCTAGGAAAGCAGCACTACCACAGAAGCCATCTGGCTTAGGTTACGGTTGCAGAAATGAAGAAAATGACATTGAGTGTCATTGGGAGTGTGGAGATGGGAGGCAGTTTGAGGTTATAGAATAAACACAGGCTGGCGGGTCACACAGACCTGGGTCTGTTACTTCGTACTTTTGTAGCCCAGAGATAGTTTTTTCATCTGTTCTAAAAGGTAATAGCACATCTTGGGGATTTTTTATGATGGCTAATTATGAAAGTAACAAGTACAGTGCATCTAGGACAGGGTTCAGAGCATTGCAGTTTCTGGTCAATGTTAGTTCCCTTCTTCCTTCTCTGTTTCCAAGCAGTAGGACAAGTGATGGAAGGCCAAGGTCTGGGAAGGCTGAAGCTTCTAATGGGGAGAGGTGCTGCTGCTGCTGGACCATTGCTTTCCTAATAAAAGGCTGTGGTACCATGGAAGGTGCATTGCACTGGCATCAAGTCTGGATTCAAGGTTTAGATCATCCACAAAGTTAATTGATTTATACAAGACATTTCTCCTCTGTGAGCCCCAGTGTCCTATTAGGAAAGTGAAGCATTTGGGCCAGGTCAGATCTTCCTAAGGTATGGTCACAATCTGGAATTGGGAAGGCTACTGGGACATAAGGACAGGAGGATGTGTCCCCTCGGTTTCCAAAAGGAAAATATAGAAGGCAATAAAAATGAAAACAGTGCATTACATTACTTAGAGTGGAAATATTGCATTAGCAGGCCAAAGCTAGCTATATTTGCAGACTTTATTTTACCTGGTATGGTGGTTTAAATTTTCACATTAATTGATAGCCTTCAAACATCAGGAGACATCATCTGAAAATTCAGATTACCAGCTTCTTCTGAAGGTCTGGTTATACTACCCCAACCCCATCATACAACTTTCTACAGGGTTGAATAACTTCTGCCACACTCAAAAAGAGCCTGTACTCTCCAATTGGCCACAACTTTCTTTTTGAATGACTTCACTCATATATGTTACATGCCAGAATCCTGGAAAGATTTGGGTGCCTGAAACCTAAAACAATGAAGAAATTGAAGTCTCAATATGAAAGGCCCTGGAATAGCTTAAAATTGCCTTTTATTTTCATTAAAATGGAAAATAAAAACTGACAATACTTTGGTACAATACAACTGACTATTGACTCAAGAAATAATTCAATGACACCATGTTGCCAGCAAGAATTTGATTGTACCACCTCTATTATTGTTGGTTACTTTTTCCAAAAAAACAACAACATTATTTTGAATACTAGTAAATGAGGGTGGAAAAAATCAAATATGTGCTCCACCTTTGAGCTCTATTGCTAGGTAACCAATAGTTGATGAGGGGAAATTTCCCTTTATAGAGGTATTTCAGCTAATAATTGCAGAAAGAATGACAGAATATCATCACTTTGCAACACCTGATGAAATAACTGTTTTGATAAGCATCAGTCAGTGGTCACTAATGCCACAAAATGAGGCAAACCAAATGGCAGATTAGGTAAATGCTATGCCTACTGCATCCCAGGATCATACCAAAATTACAAATAAATTATAGAACAATCAACCTCAAGAATCACCTGAAGACAGAAACCCTATAACTAAGGATATAAAAAAGAGGCTGCATTGAGACGGATAGGAGGGGTGGACATGAAATGGGCTGACCCAAAGCCTACATATAGTGGTTCAACACCAGAAGGGACACCTTGGTGGCAGGGGTCCCCTCTGAAGGGGAAGAAGTCCTAGCCTCATGCCAGGCTCCCCAACCCAGGGGTCCTGTGATGGGAAGAGGAGTTCCCACAGCATCTGGCGGCAAAAATCAACAAGGAATTTCTCTGCATTTTCTGGTGGGGCAGAAGGTGGCTGAAAACCCAGACACTCTCATGTAGAGCTGACACAAAGACTTGCTCACTTGTGGGCAGTCACCTGCTCTCTGGTGAAGAGACAGCAGCTCAGGAGGCCCAGAGACATGTGGGGAAGGATTGAGTTGTGTGGCTCCAGCACAGGAACTGGAGGGATAGGAGCCATTGTTATCCCTGTGTGGAGCTTGGCACATGTGTGGCCTACATGAGGGTGCCATCTTTTCAGTGTTAAGCTCTCCCCCAAAGGACCAAGTCTGGGACCACACTGGTTTGGTGGAATCCACATACACACTGCCGTGGTGATGCCCTGGGTGCCCAACTCCCACGGGGCTGGTGCTTCATCACCCAGAAAACTCTTACTGCTTGGCTGCTGGCCCCACTTCACAGGCTGTGGAAACCTGTTTGAAGCCTGTTCCTGGGCAGGAAGTAGCCTGGGAAATGTTTGCTGTGAGCAGTAACCTAAGACTGGCACTGCAGCATCTCTTGGGCAGCTCTTGGGAACCTGCGGGCTTGAGACGGGCAGTGGGTGACTGGCCGTGGTGTTCTCAGGGCATTTTTGTGAGATACTTGCAGGCCCAGCTTGGTGCAAGAGCCCAGACTGCATTGACTTTGTAGAAACCACCAATCACAACCCATAGCTCCCTGGAACCCAGTCCTGTCCACCTACAGCTGCATTGGTAGGGGCACTTTGGGTGCCTGGGTACCTGGCTCTGCCCCACAAGCCATGGAGACCTTTTACAGTAGTGGACAATCAATGATGGTCTGGGGAGATTTTGGTGGTAGACAGTGAATGAAAAACTGCACCATAACCACTATCGGGCAGTTCTCAGGAATTTGCAAGCCTGAGGTGGTGGTTGGTTGCTGTTTCTTAAAGGCATTATATAAAGTGGTCACAGGCCAGGCACTGGCTTAAGAACTAAATCTACATTAACTTTGTGAAAACCACCACTCATGTCTTGTGACACCCTTGAGCTCCACCCTACCCAGCTAGTACTGCATTGCTGACAACACTCTCAACATTGGCTCAACCACCCTGGCCCAAGCACCTAAGGAGGCTCTTTCAAAGGCTGGGCCTATGGGCAGCTGGTGGGTGGCAATAGGCCCAGGGGATCTTGGGCCTTTTGCTAAGCTGCCTCACACCCAATACTTGTGGCAGCTGGTCTTGGTTCACCGCAAGGCCACCCCCCGACATGTCTCCAGGTCCAGCATAGGCAGCAGCAAACCACATATGGCTTTGTGGCTCCTATCAGATAGCTTCAGGCCAATAACAGGCAAGGCTGAAATTGGCCTGCATGGGAACCTCTCCCCAAAGACACTAGAAACAACACACTCAGAAGCTGGCTTTGGACTACAACAGAGCACTACCTGGATAGCCGCACAAGCAGCACACCCAAAGGGGGATTTCAAAAGGCACAAGAGTCCACAGGTTGAAGACTCCGCTGAGGGGTCCATCACCACACAGCAGTTCATACACTTGTGGGTGTAGCCAGTCCTCAGTTAGTCAGCCTGGAAATCAATCTTGTCCACTAATGTGCCAAAAACAACCAAGGCTTAACTACAACAAGAGAACATATATAATACACTCCAGGGACATTCCTGAAAAACACATGCAGGAGGTCAGACAGACTGCACAATTATACTACACAGGACACATACTACATAAAGCTACCCAGCAAAGACTAAGATACATAGGTGATCTACCTAAAACACAGAGGAAAACAGAGCAGCAGCCAGAATGAGGAAATACAACAAAACAAAACAAAACAAAACAAAACAAAAAACATGTCCCAAATAAAAGAATGAAAGAAACCTCCAGAGATAAAACTAAATAAAATGGAGCCAACCAACCTACCAGAGACAGAGTTTAAAACACTGGTTATAAGAACCTTAAGAACTTAGTGAAAATTTCAAAAAAGAGACAACAAGCATAAAGAAGGACATAGAAACCATAAAAATGACCCAGTCAGAAATAAAGAATACAATAACTGAAATGAGGAATACATCAGAGGGAATCATCAGCAGATTAGATGTAGCAGAGAATCGAATCAGTGATTTAGAAGACAAGGTAGCAGAATACACCCAATCAGAACAACAAAAGAAAATAGAATAAAAAACTATGAAGATAGTTTAAGGGATCTATGGGACAACATCAAGTGTAACAGCATTTGCATCATAAAAGTACTGGAAGAAGAAGAGAGGGAGCAAGGGATCCAAAACCTATTTGAAAAAATGACTGAAAACTTTCCTAACTTGGTGAAGGAAATAGACATACAAGCCCGGGAAGCAAAGAGAATCCCAAACAAGATGAATCCAAAAGGACCACACCAAGATACATCATAGTTAAAATAATAAAGGTTAAAGTAAAGACAGAATCCTAAAGCAACAAGAGAAAGACAACTGGTTATTCACAAGAGAGCTCCCATAAGACGATCAGCTGATTTCTCAACAGAAACTTAGTAAGCCAGAAATGAGTGGCAGGAAATATTAAAAGTGATGAAAAAAAGGCCTACAACCGAGACTACTCTATTCAGCAAAACTATCATTTAAAATTGAAGGAGAGACAAAGAGCTACCCAGATAAGAAAAAAACTAAAGGAATTCATTACCACCAAGCCATATTACAAGAAATGTTAAAAAAAAAACTTCTTTAAGCAGAAAAAGGAGAAAACAAGCAAACTAACAACAATAAAACATATGAATAATAAAATGGCATTAACAATATACCTATCAAAAATCACTTTAAATGTAAATGGATTAAATGCCCCATCAAAAGACACAGGGTAGCTGAGTGGATAAGAAAACAAGACCATGCATGTGTTGTCTACAAGAGATCCACTTCAGATCGAAAGATACACATGGACTGATAAGGGGTTAAAAAAAGATATTTTACACAAATGGAAAGAAGAAAAAAGCTGAGGTAGCAATATTATAACAGACAAAATAGAGTTTAAAATGAAGAGTATAAAAAATACCCCCAAAAGAATTGCATAATAATAAAAGGATCAATCTAACAAAAGGACATAACCCTGGTAAACATCTATGCACCTAACATAAGAACACCTAAATATATGAAACAAATATTGATAGAAATAAAGGCAAGGATCAACAGTAACACAATCATAGTAGAGGACTGTAACACCCCACTGACACCAATGGACAGATCCTCCAGACAGAAAATCAACACGGAAACAATGGCTATAAATGACACATTAGACCAGATGGATGTAATTCATATTTTTAGAGCACTTCATTCCAGTAGAATATACATTCTTTTCAAGGGCACCTGGAATATTTTCCAAGATAGATCACATGTAGACCACAAAACAAGTCTCAATAAATTTAAGAAGATTAAAATCATATCAAGTGTCCCATGACTACAGTGTTATGAAATTAGAAATTAATTACAAGAAAAAAACTTAAAAATACACAAACACATGGAGACTAAATAACATGCTACTAAATAGTGAGTGGGTCAACAATGTAATCAAGGAAGATAAAAAAATATCTGAGACAAACAAAAATGAAAATACAGCAACCCAAAATCTATGGCACAGAGTGAAAGCAGTCTTAAGAGGGAAATTCATAGCAATTCCAGCCTACTATGGAACCAAGAAAAATCTCAAAACAACAGTTTATCTTTGCACCTAAGGGAACTAGAATAAGAACAACAAAATAAGCTGAAAGTGAGTTCAAGGAAGGAAATCAGAGTGGAAATAAACAAAATAGAGAGCAAAAGAACAACACAAAAAATCAATGAAAACAAGAGCTGGTTTTCTGAAAAGATAAACAAAATTGATAAACCTTTAACAGGAGTCATCAAGAAAAAAAAGAGAGAGGAACAAATAAATAAAATCAGAAATGAAAGAGGAGAAATGACAACCAACACTAAAGAAATACAAAAAATATTTTAAGAAAATACTATGAACAAATATAAGACAACAAATTAGATAACCTGGAAGAAATTGATAAGCTCCTAGACTCATACAATCTTCCAAGACTGAATCAAGAAGAAACAGAAAACCTGAACAGACTGATTCCTACCAACGGAATTGAATAAGTAACCAAAAACTCCCAACAAACAAAAGTTCTAGACCAGCTGGCTTCACAGGTGAATTTTACCAAACATTCAACAAAGAATTAACACCTATTTTCCTCAAAATATTAAAAAAATCCAGGAGGGAAGGCTCCCAAGCTTTTACGAGGCCACCATTACCTACATTCCAAAACCAGAAAAAGACATAATGAAAAACAAAACTCTAGGCCAATATCTCTAATGAACTTACATGCAAAAATCCTCAGCAAAATATTAGCAAACTGAAATCAGCAATATATTAAAAAGATCATACACCATGATCAGGTGGGATTCATTCCTGGTATGCAAGGTTGGGTCAATACCTGCAAATTAATTAATGTGATACATATAAGCAAAATGAAAAATAAAAATAATATTGGGCATATCAATAGATACAGAAAAAGTAATTGACAAAATCCAGCCTCCATTTATGATAAAAACTCTTGGCAAAGTGGGAATAGAGGGAATACATCTCAAGAAAATAAAGGCCATATATGAGGTACGACAATTTTTTTTCACTGTTATCAAATTTTAATTTTTCAGTTATATATTTGTTGTAACAAATCCAAACAACATGTAAGTGGAGAAAGCAAGAGGAGAAAGACACTGCGGCTCCCCCCACCGGCCCTCTGCCCAAGAACTTGTCCTATGCTTATGACACATCATTGACAGTCCCAATTCTGAGCTCCACCAATTACTAACTCCACAGCTCTGGGAGAGGTATGACAATTAAGTTTGTGCACTCATCCTAGACAAAGTGTTACATACCTCACTGCTGAATATCACTACGGTCACCTTTGAAGTACTTCCCTTAAGAAGCTATGCACAGATGCCAGCGCCTAGTCCACCCTTCAAAGCAATTTTGGAACTCTTTCTCTGGAATGACCTTCAGAGCTGTCATCCTATTACCCTTGATGTCCTGAATGTAATCAAAATGTCTTCTTTTCAATATTTCCTTTACCTTTGGGCAAAGAAGGAAGTCACTGGGTACCAGATCAGGTGAGTAGGGAGGGTGTTCCAATACAGTTATTTGTTTACTGGCTAAAATCTCCCTCACAGACAGTGCCATGTGAGCTGGTGCATTTTCATGATGCAAGAGCCATGAATTGTTGGTGAAGAGTTCAAGTAGTCTATCTGTTTCATGCAGCCTTTTCAGCATTTCCAAAGAGTAAACCTGCTTAACTGTTTGTCCAGTTCATACAGATTCACAATGAATAATTCCTCTGATATCAAAAAGTTACCAACATCATTTCAACAAGTTTGCAAACTTAATTCTCAGACCTTGTAACTAATGTCATGCTTAATGGGGAAAAGCTAAAAGTACTCACCTTAAAATCAGGAACAAGACAATGATGCCCACTTTTACCAAATTTATTCCACATAGTACTCAAAGTCCTAGCCACAGCAATCAGACAAGGAAAAGAAATAAAAGGCACCCAAATTGGAAAGGAGAGAGTAAAATTGTCATTATTTGCAGATGACATGATACTATGCAAGGTGTGATCAAGAAATACAGTAAATGTTTAAATAAAAAATTGTATCACAGTAAAAGACACATTGCCATTAATCACCCTCAAAATACTTCCTCTTGCTCCAAACACACTTATCCCATCATTCCTGCCACTTTCTGAAGCAGTTCTGGAAGTCCTCTTTTGTGAGGGTCTTTAGTTGTGCTGTCATGTCTGCCTCAATGTCCAGAACTGATTCAAAACGTTTACCTTTCAAGGTCATTTTGACTTTGGGGTAGAGCCAGAAGGCGCATGTTGCCAGATCTGGTAAATAAGGTGGATAAGAACACACTGTAATGTTTTTATTTGACAGAAATTGCCATATACCAGAAGAGATGTGTGATACAGAATGTTGTCATGGTGGAGGATGATTTACAGCACACTTTTAAATCACACCTTCTCCCAACCATAGCTCATACCCGACTAACTGCACTGAACAAGTTGAAACTTGTCACACACTGTTACTAAGTTTTGACACACTGCTTCACATATTGAAGATCCCTGCCTTTCTGTTGGATGGCACTTGGCATTAGCATTCACTGTAATCTTTGATCACAGCTTGTATATTGAGAACCCCAAAAATTCCACCAAAAAGCTATTAGAACTGATCAATGAATTTAGTAAAGTTGCAGGATACAAAATTAACATTCAGAAATCAGCTTCATTTTTATACACCAATAATAAGCTATCAGAAAGAGAAATTAACAAAACAATCCCATTTCCAATTGCATCCAAAAAAATAAAATACTTAGGAATAAATTTAGGAAGTAAAATACCTGTAGTAAGAAAATTATAAGACATTGATGAGAGAAATTAAAGGAGATACAAATAAATGGAAACATATATCATGCTCATGGATAGGAAGAATTAATATATTAATAGTTAAAATGTCCATATTACCCAAGGCAATATACAGATTCAGTGCAATTCCTATCAAAATACCAATGGCATTTTTCACAAAACTATTGGGTTGTCGGAAAAGTCATGATGTATTTTGTCTATGTTTTTCAAAGGTCATTTAGTTATATAAAGAACAAAGATCAATCAATGATATATTAGCTGTTTTATTCGATAAAATTTTGCCATCTTTCAATGAGCTTCATAATTCCTCGTACATAGAAGGACTTGTCTTTATTTGCCAAAAACTGAACAAGGTGCTGATTTACATCCTCATCTGAATTGAATGTTATATCATTCAAAGAGTTTTGAAGAGAGTGAAACAAGTGGAAGTCTGATGGTGCAAGGTCAGACAAGTATGGTGGCTGTGGCAACACATCCCATCCAGTCTCCAATAACTTTTGATGGGTGATCAAACTTGTGTGTGGTCTCGCGTTGTCGCGATGGAACACAACTCCTTTACAATTAACAAGCTCTGGATTTTCTGGATGATGGATTCGTTGAAACTGTCCAATTGCCAACAGTACACATTCAAATTGATTGTTTGGTTCCTTGGTAGGAGCTCGAAAAACACGGACACCTTGAAAATCCCACCACACTGAGAGCATAACCTTCCTCTGATGAATGTCTGCTTTTGATGTCGTTTGAGGTGAATCATCACGTTGGGACCAAGACCGTTTGCACACCACATTGTTGTAAACAATCTACTTCTCATCACCAGTTATCAGTGGCTTCAAAAAAGGATAGTTTTCCTCACATTTAATGAGCATCTTGCAGATGTTTATATGCACCGTCAAATGAACTTCTTTGAGTTCATGCAGAACCCAAATATCCAGCTTGCTTACATATCCCAGCTTCTTCAGGTGGTCGTGATAACTTGAATGATGGATGTTCAATGTTTCTGCAATCTCTTGTGTTGTGTAATGTGGGTTTGACTCAATCAATGCCTTTATTTTGTCGTCATTAACCTCGGTGGGCCGCCCTGACTGAGAAGCATTGTTGAGATCAAAATCACTAGAACAGAATTTGTAAACCATCGTTGGCACTGACATTCTTGTAGAGCATTGTCACCATTAACTTTATGCAACTTTTCACAAGCTTGATGTGCGTTCTTCCCTTTATGAAAATAAAACAGTAAAATATGGCAAAAATGCATAGTTTGGTCTTCCATCTTCAACTTGTTGTAAAATCTCCAAAACTCAACAAAATCGCTCAATATTTTTTAGAATGAAGCTAGAACTGTCAGCTGTCAAGTGACATAGCAATAACATAGATGCGAATGACTCTAGTACTTCCAAAAATGAACTAGCGCCATATGTCACAAACATGAGTCATGACTTTTCCGACAACCCAATAGAACAAATAATCTTAAAATGTATATGGAACCATAAAAGACCTCAAATAGCCATGGCAATTTGAGAAAGAAGAACGAAGCTGGAGGTATCACACTACCTGTTATCAAATTATACTACAAGTCTATAGTAATCAAAACAGCATGATATTGGCATAAAAAGTCACATAGATTAATAGAACAGAATAAGGAGCCCAGAAATAAATTCATACCTATATGGTCATTTAGTCCATGACAAAGGAAGCAAGAATTTGCACTGGGGTAAAGACAGCCTATTTAGTAAATGGTGCTGGGAAAACGGGACAGATATACATAAAAAAAATGAAACTAGTCCATCTTCTTATGACATATACAAGAATAAACTCAAAATCGATTAAATGCTTAAATGGAAGACCCAAAACCATAAAACTCCTAGAAGAAAATATAGGAAGTAAACTTACAGACATTACCCTTAGTAATATTTTTACTAATATATCTCCTCAGGCAAGGAAAGCAAAAGAAAAAAAAATAAACATATGGGACTACATCAAACTAAACAGTTTTCACAACAAAGGAAACCATCAACAAAACAAAAAGATATCCTACTGAATAGGAGATACTTGCCAATGATACATCTTATTAAGGGGTTAATATCTAAATTTTATAAAAAGCTGATACAACTCAACACCAAAAAAACAAATAATCCAATTTTAAAAATGGGCAGAGGACTGAATAGACATTTCTCCAAAGAGGTCATATAGATGGCCAATAGACATATGAAAAAATATTCAACATCACTAATACCAGAGAAGTGTAAATAAAAACTACAATGAGATGTTACCTCACTTCTGTCAGAACAGCTATAATATCATCAATAAATTAAGAAACAATAAGTATTGGCGAGGATGTGGAGAAAAGAGAACCCTCATGCACTGTTGGTATGATTGCAAATTGGTGTAGACACTATAGAAAACAATATGGAGATTCCTCAAAAAATTAAAAATAGAACTACCTTATGACTCAGTAATTGCACTCCTGGGTATTTATCCAAAGAAATACAAAAAACTAATCCGAAAAAATATATGCACCCTTATGTTTATTGCAGCACTAGTTACAATAGCCAAGATATGGAAACAACCAAAATGCCCATCAATGGATGATTGGATAAAGAAATTGTATTACATTCATATAATGGAGTATTACTTTGCCATAAAAAGAATGAAATCTTACCATTTGCAACAACATGGATGGACCTAGAGGATATTATGCTGAGTGGCATAAGTCAGAGTGAGAAAGACAAATACCATATGATCCCACTTATATGTGGAATCTAAAGAATAGAATAAATGAGCAAACAAAGCAGAAATAGATTCATAGATACAGAGAAAAAAATGATGGTAGCTAGATGGGAGAGGCCTTGGGGGATGGGTCAGAAGGTGAAAGGATTAGAAAGTACAAATTGGTAGTCACAAAATAGTCATGAGGATGTGAAGTACAGTATAGGGAATATAGTCAATAATGTTGTAGACTATGTAGGATGCCAGATGGGTACTACACTTATTGGGGAGATCACTTCATAGATTATATAAATGCATAACCAAATACACCTAAAACTAATATAAAATAACATTGAATGTCAAATACATATCTATCTATCTATCTATCTATATATAGATAGATAGATAGATAGATAGATAGATAGATAGATATAAATGGGATGTAAAATACAGCACAGGGAATATAGTTAATGGTATTGTAACAGGTATATATGATGTCAGAGGGGTAGTAGACTTGTTGGGATTATAACTTTGTGAGGGGTGTAAATGTCTAATCATATGTTGTTTTTGTACTCCTGAAACTAATAATAAAATTAAATTAAATTAAAAGTAATTTCTGTTCCTGGTAACATTTAGGTGCTAGTACCAGTTATTGTTTCCCCCTTTATATAATTTTTGTGCCTATCTAGTGATACAGGCATTCATTTTGTCTTGCAGCTGCCCAATACATGGGTCATATGTAAGTTTCCCTTAATAAACTCTATTAATTACCAATAAAAAATCAATTCACATATAAATGTAGCAGTTCATTTCAACTGTGCTTTGACTCGTGGATTATTTTTCACCTCCTAGACTGAGTTTTTTTCACTGGATCAGTGCTTTAGAGACCTTGAGGGGAAAAAACAGGAGAGAGTAAAAGTTTGAACCCTGATTAAATCTTTCAGAACTTGAAAAATGACAGTTCTTTGTTCATTGCAATTCTTGGGTCATTGCGATGCAACAGGATCAGCAGCTGCGTGATTATAGGAAAATAAATGCACCAGTAAATTGGTCAGGTCCTACCACTGCCATTAAAACCTGAGCATTTACTCTTGGGAATCTAACAAAATCCATGGAATCCATGTAAGGAAATGCTCCTGAAAATTGAACACGGAATTTTATAAAAAGCAGCCAGGAAAAATTCTATAAATGCACCAGGATTTTAAATTAGCTTTAAAATAATGAACGTCAATTTTCAACCTTTTTAGGCTGTTTTATATCAAAGAGTGTGATGAATGTTGCAATATCACTTTTTACTCTTGTGCAAAAAAAATATTATTCTCTGTAGATATTGCAACATAAAACAAAAATGCTTTTATTACCAGTAGCAATGATGTGACAAGCCTGATAAATGCAAGTTTAAGATTTCTTTGGGTTTTGGCATCCCTTCACACTTATTTTCAAGTTGCTAATAGATTCTGTAGGTTTGACTAGTCATCATTTAAGACTGTCATTTAGTCTAAAATGACAGAAAAGTAAAATGTCCGTAAATGTTCAATTTTTCTCTTTTCCCTGACTGAGTTGCTAATGACTAAGAGTAATATCTTTTATTCATGTTGTCTGAGTGATGAAACGATCATTGCCAAATGATGAATATCAAGCAGAGATGTTTTCATTTAACACTCTTGGAAAAAAAAAGACTTTAATAGGAACCTGGCTGGTCTGTTTTGTTTTGTTTTAAGAGACTTGGATTGACATATAAATTATTCCAACTGAATGGGCCTAAAATGTCCCTCATGTAAAACCTGGATATGTCATATGAAGCCTGCTGCAAATGATTTGGCTTATAGGCTAATTAGTGCATTGAAGACTAAAGCATGGGTTTACTGTTTTCTCTTACACTAGGGAGGTTTCTAAAATGGTGAGTTGGAAACCTACATGTAATGTAAATTGTTAATGACAAAACAATCTATTGCTTTCCAAGCAGTATTTTCTTTGAAAGTTATATGATCATATTTGAAACACTATATAATAGCCACATTAGGGATCTCTGGGCTGGTTACCATGAATTTTGAAATTCAAATAACAAGCTCAGATCCCTCAGGGTGTCTTGGAGGTTGAAATTTAACTAACTCATTTTGACTTGCCATTTAGCAAAATATAACTTCTTTTAAGACTTTAACACCAAAAGTTTTATTAGCAATAAATAGTGTCAATAATTATAAACACGGAAATTCATCAAGAAGATATAACCACGCTGATCCTGAATACACCTTACTTCAAAATATGTAGCCCATGAGGTTTGATTCTTTTTGATATATACTGAAAATGCAAAATAAATTGTTATTTTGTTTAGATAGTGATTTCCATGGGAACATCGTATTAAGAAGATTTCTCCTCAAAAGACTGAACAAGTCCATTACTTCACAATTTGATTTAATTTTTTTGTTTGTTTTTATGTTTATCAAAGCCATAAATACACATAAAGTATCAACTAGTTCTATAAGATTTATCAATAAAAACAATTGCTCTCTTTTAGCCAATTCTCTTAATCTATACCTTTGTGTTCTAAATAACCTGTTTCTATTTATCTTAACTTCCCTCTCCTTGTGGTTTTTATTTTTTAAAATACAACATTTTTTTCTTCACAAACATTTCCAAAGAAACATTAAACATTCCAAAACTTGCACAAAACAATGTTTATCATTGTTGGAACATTTCACTCATTCATTCATTTCTTCATTTACGTTAATTTAGCCCTCTCCTTTTTTTCTTTTTTAGTTTCAACTGTATGCCAAGCACTGTATAACACTCAGGGGGGAACAATAGTAAACAAGGCAGATAGATCTCCGTTCCTACAAAGACTATCTATACCAATGGGAATTTAAATAAAAAACAATAAATAGAGCAGATTCATATAGTGAGAGAGTGACAGAGAGGGATAGGAGAATGGGACATTACTTGAGACAGAAGGTCAGCAAAGGAATCAATGCCCATGAGCAGTGAGAGTCAAAATGTGGTCTCTGGACCAGCAGCACCTGCATCACCTGAGATCATGATAGAAATGCAAATTCTTGCTCCCCACCCACCTTGTCCTACTGAATCAGATACTCAAGAGATGGGTCTAGCTGTCTTGTTATAACAAGCACCATCCTCCACCTCTCAAGTGATTCTGATGCACTCTTGAAATTTTGAAGGGGTATGGCCAACAAATTTAAACAAATCCTTCCAGTGGTTCCAGTGCACATTTGAACCTTGAAGTTCTAGAGACTCTTAAGAAACAATCTACCCTCTCTTGACCACACTACTGCCCCAACCTCTAAGTTATTTCCCAGTTTTTTCTTCTCAAAAAGAGTCTAATTCCTATTCTTACAACCTTTCTTAATTCTCTTCCAACCAAGTTTATGTCTATGCTACTAGATAAAAACTGCTCATGCCAAAATAACCAATGACCTCACTTTGTGAAATCCAAAGGATTTTCAAGTCATTATCTTACTTGAGTTATTCACAGCATTTGACACAGTTGATCAACCTTTCTTCTTGAAAGAAGTAGAATGAGCAAAACCTTTCCAAATACTTTTTTCAAATAATTTTATTGATTAAAATTAAACAGGTAGTAAATATTAGTGCACCCAGTATGTGCAGATCTCAGTGAAGGAGACCAAGAAGAAGCACATAAAGTCCCTGCCTGAAGCCACCAATCCATTCTGGAAAGTTCAGAAGGTTGAAAAGCTAAGTGAGTTTTCTCAGAATGTTCTTGAAATGTTCTCAAGTGTTCTAGGAATGAGCACTCAAAGTTGAAGGTTGTGGCTCCAAAAGCAAAGCACCAGCTGAGAAGCTAATTCTGAATGCATCATTGTCTTGTGCCCTAGTGGCCTCCATCCAACATCTTTTCTTGATTATCTTGTAATCTTGCAAGTTACTGGGCCCCAACCATAAGCAATAGAACCTTCATTCCCCACCTGCAAAGAACTGACAATTTCCTCCTCCTAGTTACTCCTTACTTACTCTTTCCTTACTTCAGCCATCTTCTCCACTCCTGCAGGGGCAGGATAAGTTCGGACTCAAGGGAAAGCAGAAATAATTAATGATTGTTTATGCTCCCTCACTCAATTAACAACATTAACCACCAGGATTGTAAGTTCTTTGAGTTAAGGACTATACAAAGTCAGACAATTAAGTTTGTGAACTTGTTGCAACAATGTTGCTAATTTTTTTTTTAATCAGAGAGATTATTCATCATGAATTTGTACCCACTGGAGAAACAGTTAACCGAGTTTACTATTTGAAAGTGCTGAAAATGCTGCGTGAAAAAGTTAGACGACCTGAACTTTTCACCAACAATTCATAGCTCTTGCATCACAGCTCACACGGCACTGTCTGTGAGAGAGCTTTTAGCCAGTAAACAAATGACTGTATTGGAACACCTTCCTTACTCACCTGATCTGGCCCCCAATGACTTCTTTTTTACCCAAAGATAAAGGAAATATTGAAAGGAAGATGTTTTGATAACATTCAGGACATCAATGGTAATACGATGACAGCTCTCATGGCCATTCCAGGAAAAAAAGTTCCAAAATTGCTTTGAAGGGTGGACTAGGCACTGGCATGGGTTCATAGCTTCCTAAGGGGAGTACTTCAAAGGTGACCATAGTGATATTCAGCAGTGAGATATGTAGCACCTTTCTAGGATGAGTTCACAAACTTAATTTTCTGACCTCATATTACTCAACTCTAGAAGCCTGCAAACACATGGTACACTTCTCTAACTAAATAGCTACTGGATCTGAACATGAGGGCTAGGACAGTGATGGTTCAGAAATCTGATCTTTAGCAACTACTCAAAGAGATATTTTGCACAGAAAGTATAACATTTTTTATACAGTATGCATTTAATAATTTTTTAATCATTATAAATTGATTCAGATAAAACCAAGTGAATCCTTCATTGAATGCTAAAGTATGGAGATGTTGAGTTGAAAGAATGCAAGTTTTTCAAGCTTGGCATTTCTCTACCATAAATTTCTGTGATTTGGGTAAAAGTAGAGTAGCTTTCAAATTAAAAAGCAGTCTAAAAGTCCTTTAGAAATGGATATGATTTTAACATCATGGCAAATGGCCCCAAATTCCAGTACATTTTGGAATGTAAGTTTAATATATGGGCAAACTATTAGTCAACTCTAATCTTCTGAGAAGTGTTTGAGAGCAAATGATTATTAAAAACATCACCAGAAGGTCATTTCATCACCCTCCTAATTTCTTTTTAGAGGATCTGAATTTCCTTCTACCTGGATGTCTGCCTGGAGCAATCATATCATTTCTGTGCCAGCCAGGTGAAGGGGACTGATATAGGAACATACTTCTAAAAGTATCTGAACTATCAAGTTTTAAGTCACTGTAAGTTTGGAGCCATGTTCCAACTCAAAAGGGATGTGCTGTAAATTACGACATGCAAGAGAGAAGTAGATGTGTCTCTTTAACCCAACTCTAAAAAGGAAGATGACTAAGACAAATGCAAATGAGATTTTCAACACACAACAAACAGAGGGAAATAGGTTTAAAACAGTAAATAAACATTAATTAGTCTTTATAGAAAGGTTGTTAAATTAAATTTATCCTGGAAGGATGAAATTTTGGGGAAATGGTACACTAAAGGCTTCATTTTAAATTATAATTTTTCATCTAAACAGCAAATTGTCTTAAAGTCCCCATTTTATTACTCAGCACTGTTTTCACTTTATGGAATATTTTGTGTTATATTTTAATTAAAGTTATAATTACAGAATTAAATATAATTAGCTTCTTTCTTCAAAAGAAATTAGAAGTGAAGTTACTTTATTAAATTTTCAATTTGTTTCCTGCAGTGTTACATAGTTTATTCTAATTAATTAAAGGAGGGCTCATAAATATTTTAGCAACATGGGAATGTGATTAAAACCTCAAGAATTTTTCCCTTGATTTTTCAATTTTATACTCTTAATTCTTGGCTTGTACTCAGATGTATGCAGATGAAGTAGAAGGATGAAGCCCTCGATATGTTCCCTGTTGACATGATGCTTAGCATCCAGGTTGGTTGAAACATTTATTCCTCCATTTCCTTTCCTTTCAGGTCAGCACTTGGAAGATATTTTGAAGTCTTCCCAAAGGAGGAAAGGAAATAGGCTTTCTTCATCTTTCCTAAGTGGATGCAATGCTGGATACCGGATGTCACTACTGGATATGATATTTCTATATGCCTCCACCACCTCTACAAACCTTTCTAAAACATTAATTCCAAAAGGACAGGTACTTCATTTGTTTTGTTGGTTGTCTGTTTACAGCAACAAAATCAGCACCCAGCACAAAGTAAGTGCTCAATAAATGTTTTTGAGTGAATAAATGGTTATTGAGTGAATAAATGTTTATTGAGTGAATAGATCCAATATTGTCCCTCTGAAGACTAGTTCTGAAAGATGAGTAAATATTCATTCAAAGATATACACATCAAGAAAGGAAACATAGTTTCTTTCTTTTCTATTTCAGCTTTATTGAGATATATTGAGTTGGCACATAAAATTTAAAGATATTCAAAATGCATATTGTGGTGATTTGACATATGCATGCATTGTGAAAGGATTCCTCCCAACTAATTAATTAACACTAACATCACCTCACATATTTATCTTTTTGGGGAGTGGTAGGAACATTTAAGTTCCCTTAGAAAATTTCAATTATACAAATACCATGTTATCAATTATAGTCAACATGTTTTACATTAGATCCTCAGACCTTATTCATCTAACAGCTGAAAGTTTATACACTTTTACCAACCTCTACCTATTTTTCCTACCCTGTAGCCCCTGGTAACTATGTTTCTACTCTCTGTTTCTATGAGATTTTTTTTTAAGTCAAACTCATAGAAAAATATTTAGTTTCTCAACAGGAAGACTTCCAAGAAGGGAATCAAATGTGTAATAGTAGCTATTTTTATTTGACCAGGAACATCTTTCCCTTATAGGATCTCTCATGAGACTAGTGCTCTTCAGAACATACATTGGTAAATGCTGCTGTAAGTCTATGGAGCTTTGGAAAATTTTGTTTAACCTTAAGAACATGATTGTGCAGTCAGTCGTGTCCCTCAGTTCATGGTACATTATCATCACCAACCCATGGGGAAAGGCCCCAATCTTGGTCAATTGTCTGATCAATCAATTCACCTCTAACTCTATCCCCTACTCATTTTCCTATAGGCAACTATATCACTGTGTTTAATATGTATATTTTTGTTCATATATATTGTCATGTTGGGCTGGGGAAGAAGTAGAGGAAGTGACACCTCTGAATACTCCTTTTTGTATATACATTGACTTTCTGGAGACTTTAATCATATATATATATATATATATATATATATATATATATATATATATACTGAAAGCAAATTGAACCACAAAAATTCTATTTTATTTCAAATAAATGCTCTTAAGTGAAACAGAAATGGAAGGGTAGTGGGAGGGGGGAAGGAGGGAAGGAGAGAAGGAGAGAACAGGGGAGGAAGGAAAGATTGAAGGAACTAATCCAAGTAACTGACTTGACTATACACCCTCATTATTGGGCAGAACAGGGTAGGGTGTGGTGAGGACAAGACCTGCAAACAAATCCTGAACTGTTTTTAATAAATCCATTACATGCCTATATACAACAATGAAATTTCAGAAAAAGAAATGAAAAAACAATTCATTTTGCTATTGTAACAAATGGAAAAAAAACCTAGAAATAAACTTAACAAAAGATGTGAAAGACCTATACACTGAAAACTAAAAGACATTATTAAAATAAATTGAAGAAGACACAAAGAAATGGAAAGACATTCTGTGTTCATGGATTGGAAAAATCAACATACTTAAAATGGCCATATTACCTAAAGCAATATACAGATTTAATGCAATCCCCATCAAAATGCTAATGGCATTTTTTCAAGAAATAGAACAACAACAACAAAAAAAACCCATCAGATTTGAATGGAATCACAAAAGACCCCAAATAACCAAAGCAATTCCAAAAGGGAAAAAAAAAAAAGCTGGCGATATCACACTCTCTGACTTCAAATTATACTACAAAGCAACAGTAATCAAAAGAACATGGTATTGGCAGATAAACAAACACACAGACCAATGGAATAGAATTTAGAACCCAGAAATAATAAACTCACATATATGTAGGCAGATAATTTTTGACAAAGAAGCCAAAAACATACAATGGAGAAAAGAAAGCCTCTTCAATAAATGGTGCCGAGAATATTGGAAAGCCACATGCAAAGGAAGGAAACTACACTGCTACCTGTCACCATGTACCAAAATTAACTCAAAATGTATCAAAGACCTAAACATATGACCTGAAATAATAAAATGCATAGAGGAAAAGACATACTAAACTTATGGACCTTGGTCTCAGGAAAAATTTTATGAATTTGACCTCAAAGGCAAGGGAAGTAAAAGCAAAAATAAATGAATGGGATTAGATCAAAGTAAAAGGCTTCTGCACAGCAAAAGAAACCATCAACAAAACAAAGAGGCAACCAATCAAATGGGAGAATATATTTGCAAGCATCACCTCCGATAGGGGGCTATTATCAAAAATATATAAAGAACTTGTACAGTTCAACAGCAACAAACAAGAAACAAACAAAAAATTCAATTAAAAACTGGGAAGAGAAACTGAACAGACATTTCTCCCAAGAAGACATACAAAGGGCCAACAGATATATAAAAAAATGTTCAACTTCTCTAGCTATTAGAGACATACTAATCAAAACCACAATGAGATATCACCTCACAACTGTTATAAGGGCTAATATCAACAAGACAAAGAATATAAGTGTTGGAGAGGCTGTGGAGAAAAAGGAATACTCATGTAGTGCCATTGGGAACGTATATTGGTATAGCCATGATGGAAAACAGTATGGAGGTTCCTCAAAAACTTAAGAATAGAATTACCATATGACCCAGCAATCCCTCTTTTGGGTATCTACCCAAATTGCAGCATTATTTACAGTAACCAAGACATGGAAATAACCAAAACATCCTTCAATAAATGATTAGATAAAGATATGATCTATATATACAATGGAATATTATTCAGCCATAAAAAGAGATGAAATACTACCATTTGTGACACCAAGGATGGATCTTGAGATTATCATGCTAAGCGAAATAAGTCAGACAGAAAACGTCAAGAACATATGACTTCACTCATATCTGCTATATAAAACTGAGAGCAACAAATGAGCAAAACAAAGAAACAAAAACTCATAGACACAGGCAACAGTTTAGTGGTTACCAGAGGGGAAGGGGTGAAGAGAGGAAGGGAGGTGGTTGAAGAGGGTAACGGGGGTCAAATATATGGCGATGAAAGAAGTGACTCTGGATGATGAACACTTAATGTAAATAATATATAGATGATGTATTATAGAAATGTACACTTGATATTTATGTAATTTTACTAACCAACGTTACCCCAATAAATTTAATAAAGATAAAAAATAATAAGTCTTGTTTTTCTTAATGGATGGGCAAAGCAATTGTAAGCAATTTTAGAGTGAGTACATGAATAAATTTGGGAGCCAGGTTTCTCAGTCAGGAAGGAGGTAGGTACATAAAAACATAAATGGAGAAACAAGAAAAAACCCTGTAGGGATGGTTTGAAACTTGGGGATATTGGTATGAATTCATAATTTCAAAGATATGTATATGTATGTGCATATGCATATATATGTGCACATGTTTAAGTATATGTGTATATAAGTGTATGTATATAATAAATATAATGTATATTATATAATAAATGTATTTATTTGCATATATCTTAAATGCATGTATTTCCTAGCTCTGTGCACTAAAAGGGACAAATGCCACACACCAGTGGTAGTGAATATACTTAGTGCCTAGAGCTAGGTATCTAATTCCGCTCCCCACTCTAAGGAAGCATGGATCCTCAGAGCAATGGCTGATTCCAGGTCTTGAATGTGTAGGGACAGGATGAGATGTGAACACCTTGTAATACTATAAGTGTTCAAAAAATTAATGGGGACATGTTCAAGAACAGAAAAGCCAGCTTAAAGATGCTCCCACTAGCTACATATGGGACAATTTCAGCACCAAAATAATTAACTACAGTAACCTATTAGAAGCCATTTGGGAAAAAATTCATTATTCCATATAGATAATAAATAAATAAATAAATAAATAAATAAATAAATAAATGGGGGGAAAGGAGACTGTTGCTTACAGCAGAATGCCATGTGCTGTCTAATAAATGTGGAAGGAGTAATAGGTTATAAAATCAGCATTTTGCAATTATCATAATAAATATTGGATCAGGCCAGTTTTATGAATGGATGCTAAAATTTAGGAGGAAAACGTGGTGAGGAGCAGAATTGGTGTGTGTTCTTTAAGTGTCTCCTCACAGGTTGCTTATATGTTACAAGAGAAAACATTGATTCTGCAATGGAAAAGTCAGACAATACCTTGACTAAGTGATCAAAATGAACAACCCGATTAAGGTCAGATAGGTGTTCTGCCTCCAAACATGACACCTGGTATACGCCATCACATAAACGGTGGTCTGGCCAAGGATGCATAACCTGAATGTAATCATGAGGAAACATATTTTTAAAGTCCAAGTGAGGAACTTTCTATTAAAATAAATGAGTATGGAGGAGGACTATTATTTCTTAAGTTGTCAACATTGTATGAAACAAAGAAAGGCTGTGGAAATGTTTCATATTTATAAGAGAACACAGAGAATTGACAACAAAATGCAATACCTAACTCTAGACATGGTCTTATAATAGAGGGTGAAAATGCTATAAAAGACATCTTTGGGTCAACTGATATATTTGAAATATTGTGCAATTATATCAATATAAATTATGAAATTGATGACTATGTTATGATTACAAAACAGCATATCTTTATTCTTAGGAAATACACAATGAAATACTTTGAGGTAAATGGCCATTATAGATATAAACTATCCTCAAATGGTTCAGAAAAAGAGAAGGGGAGAAGATTGAGAGCACGTGTGTCAATGATAAAGGAAATAGAAAAAAATATTAATAGGTAAATCTGTATAAAAGGTTTCTGCATATTCTTCACATTATTCTTACTTGAAATTATTCTATTTATATTACATTATTTTATATTATTCTATATATTTTATTCTTATTTGAAATTAATGCCAAATAAAAATTTTAAAATTAAAAAGAATGTTTATTTAAAAGATGGTCTTTCCAGAATGATGATAATATTGAAGCTAGGTGATGGGTATATAAGAGGTTATAAGAGGATTTATATTTTATTCTGATTACTTTGTATACATCTGAAATTTTCCATAATAAAGAGCTTTTTTGTTTTGAAGAAATGGTTTCACTTGTCATTGTATTTTAGTTAAATATCTGATTTCATGTGTTGACCATGGGCCATTTACAAAGGCTCCTCTTGTGAGGTTATGAAACTCCTTGTCACTGGACAAGGAAATGTTTAAAGCACACAAATGCCTTCAAAGCTGCAGCTTGCACAACCCTCCAGGGGCATCTAGTCCACTGAAGGGACTCTGATCTTTGTTTTTGTCTCATTGAGCTCATTCAATCTCTTGATCCCTCTCCTCCTCCCCCTCCTCCTCCTCCTCTCCTCCTCCTCTCCCCT
>NW_017731684.1:0-30562 GCF_001890085.2 Hipposideros armiger | reverse complement strand
AACTTAGAGACACTTGTTCTTTTGGGTAGCCCATGGTGCTGTGATAAAACAGGACACCTCTGGCTTCCTCTTCTACAGGCCGTTTTCTAACTTTTTTCTAGACTGTTCCAACCTTCTTAAAATCACATTTAATATTACTTTATACCTCTACAACATAACTATGCTTTTTCAAAACACTTCATATACAGAATCTCAGATTATCTTTAACCATTGTGTGAATAAACTTGACCAACAAAGAAGCTGGAAAGGTAGGTGGTAAGTCCAATGTCACCAGGAACAGAAATTAGAACCCAGCCCATTTTCCTCTATATTATGTATATTTGTCATATTAGCAGCATGTGACATCATGAAGTCTGAGGGAAAAAAATGGGAAAATTTGCATGGTCCATGCCTATTAATAGTTTCTGGTAAACTTTTAAATAATAATACAGTGGTTGTTTTTAGATTATGATCTACTCCAATACCCCCATCTTTTTCTGTTGTGATATGCATAGCCTGGCTTTCTCAGTCTTGGAACTGTCTTTTGCATTTGTCTGTATTGACTTCACTTCCATATGAAATATTTACATATGTTTTTCACTTTATCATCATCTAGCATGACATCTGTTTGCCTAAAATGAGTCAGGTCTCAGCCACAGCAGCTTGTTGGACTGGTATGATGTTTAAAGAGAAAGGGAAACTGCCTTTTGGTAGGTTTCCTTAAAAGTGGATTCCTTTATTAATTATTACCTGACATTTTATTATTTTATACTTTCAAATATGTTTTTGCATGTTTTGCTTCATTTCAGACTTATAACAATGCTGTGGAATATGTAAAGCACATTTTATTATCCTGTTTGATGGCTATTAATTCAAAGCCTTGGAAGGGAAGATGATTTGAAAAAGGTCGCAGGGCTGAGACCACATGACCCAGCTCTCTTGATTCTTAGACCCATGATATTTTCATCAAACATGATGAGTCACATTATTAAAATAAACCCTAAGATGTGATGGCTTTTCAAAGATGCTAGAAACTACTTTTATAATTAAAATAGCAGCTCCTGTTTAGAGAGTGTTTAAGTATTCATTTAAATATACAAAAGAAACCCTGGCAAGATGGCGGAATAGATAAACATTGTATCTGTGTCCTTCCATGAGCACATTAAAATTATAACTAAATTATAGAACAGTTGATTGGAGAACCACCTGAGGTCTAGCCAAACAGAAATACTGTAACTAAAACTATAAAGAAGCCACATCAAGACTGGTGGGAGGGGCGGAGATGCAGAACCGGCCCCAAACCTCCATGTGGAGGTTAATAATTAGGATGACCATCTCGACCATGGAGGTTCTCCCTAGAGGAACGAGGGATCCAGCCACTAACACCTGCCTCCCCAGCCCAGACTACTGCTGCCAGGAAGAGAAGCCCCCATAACATCCGGCTGTGAAAAACAGTAAGGATTCTGATCATCGGGGTGGGACAGAAGATGGCAAGAAACCCAGACAACCTCTTAAACAGCCCACACACAGACTCATTCACTTGCAGGTACTCACCTTGGGCTCTGACGGAGGGATGGTGACTTGGAGGGCCTCAGAGACATATTGGGGTGCACACTGAGGTTTGTAGCTTCAGGGAGAGGGCTGGAAGATAGTTGGTATTTTCCTGGTGAGGGGTTATCCTTCAGTGTAGCCAGCAGGTGGGTGCCATCTTGTCTGTGATCAGCTCACCCCACACAAGTAAAATCTGAATCTGATTGGCCAGGCAAACTCCACTGCTCTGCCTGCTGACTCACCTGTGATCCCACCCACCCAACTTCTGCAACACCATACTTTCTCTGAGAGCAGCCAGCCCCGCCTGCATTGCACTCTTTCTTGGAAAACTATCTGAGTCCACTGGCCCCAGGCATGAAGTGACTGACCTCGGTGTGCTCTGAGACTTTTGCTGAGTCACTCCAGACGCAGCACTGGCACCAAAGCAGAATTTACACTAACCTAGTGACCATAATTCTTACCACTCTAGTAACTTCCTGAGATCCTGCGTCACCCAACTTGCACACCACACGAGGCTTTAACTGTGGCTGAAACTTAAGAAAGCTGGCAGGTGGCAGCAGGCCTCTGGCTCTTCTTGCTTTTTGCAGAGTTACCCCAGGGCTGGTACTGCTGACAGCTGACCTCGGTTCACAGCAAGGCCCCTCCCATGCACCTCCAGGTTTAACACAGGCAGTGAATAACTGCATATCACTTTATAGCTCCTACCTGGTAGTCCCTGGCTGGTCACAGGCAGTAGGTGACCTGGGACTGCACTGGAGCCCACCTCCCAAGAGGCCCCCAAATCAACATATTTAGAGGTTGACTTCAGGCCCCAGCAAAGCACTGCCCAATTAGCCCCACAAATGGCAGACACAAAGGGCAATCTCAACAAGCACCAGATCCCATTGGAGCGAATCCCACTCTCCCCACAAAACAGTCCATAAGTTGTGGCCGTGGCCAAACATCACAGCCAATCAGAGGGTCACAGTCAGAGGGTCAATACACCTGCTGACATTCCAGTAACAATCAAGGCTCAACTATAACAAGAAGGCACATAACACACACAAGGAATACTCTTGGGACACCCAAAGCAGATGACCAGGGAGACTGTGCCACTGGGCCCTACAGGACACCTACCATATAAGACCACCTGGCCAAGACTGAAGGACATTGCAGATCTATCTAATATACAGAAACAAACACAGAGAGGCAGCCAAAATGAGAAAACAAAGAAATACATCCCAAATAAAATAACAGGAGAAAACTCCAGAAAAAGAACTAAATAAGATGGATGCAAGTGACCTACCAGATACAGAATACAAAACAATGATTAATAGAATACTCAAGGAATTTAGTGGAAACTTCAACAGAGAGATAGCAAGCATGAAAAAGGACATAGACACCATAAAAAAGAGCCAGTCAGAAGTGAAGAATACAATAACTGAAATCAATGCACTAAAAGGAATCACCAGCAGACTAGATGAAGCAGAGGATCAAACCAGCCTGTTTGGAAGACAAGGTAGCAGAAAACACCAAACCAGAACAGCAAAAAAAAAAAAAAAAAAGAATCCAAAATAATGAGGACAGTTTAAGAGACCTCTGGGATAACATCACACATACCAACATTTGCATCATAGGGGTACCAGAAGGAGAAGAGAGAAAGTAAGGGATTGAGAACCTATTTGAAGAAATAACAACTGACAACTTTTCTAACCTGGCAAAGGAAATATATATATGCCCAGGAAGTGCAGAGAGTTGAACCCAAATAGGCTGACAAGACACTCATAATTAAAATGCCAAAGGTTAAAGACAAAGAGAAAATCTTAAAAGCAGCAAGAGAAAAACAGTTAGTTACCTACAAGGGAGCGCCCATTAGACTATCAGCTGGTTTCTCAACAGAAACTTCAGAAGCCAGAAGGGATTGGCAGGAAACATTCTACGTGACGAAAAGCAAGAACCTACAACTAAGATGACTCTACCCAGCAAAGCTATCATTTAGAATTGGAGGACAGATAAAGAGCTTCCCAAACAAGAAAAATCTAAAAGAGTTCCTCACCACCAAAACAGTATTACAAGGAATGTTAAAGTGAATTCTTTAAGATGGAAAAAAAATCAAAATTATGAATAATAAAATGGCAATAGCTGCAATTACTGTCAACAATTACTTTCAATGTAAATAGAGTATATGCTCTACTGAAAAGTCATGGGAGGGCTGAATGGATAAGAAAACAAAACCCTTACAATATGTTGCCAACAAGAGGCTCACTTCAGATTTAAAGACACACAGAGACAGAGAGTAAAGGGATGAAAAATGATATTTCATGAAAATGGAATAAAAAAACAAACAAAAAAATGGGATAGCAATACTTATATGAGACAAAATAGACTTTAAAACACAGGCTATAAAGAGAGACAATGAAGGACCCAGTAATCCCATTTTAGGGTATTTACCTGAAAAAACACAAAACGCTACTTCGAGGGGACCTGTGCATACACATGTTCATTGCAACATTGTTTGCAATGGTCAAGATGTGGAAGCAACCTGAGTGTGTGCTGATGGAAGAATGGATAAAGAGGAGGTGTTACATATATACAGTGAAATATTCCTTGGCTATGGAAAGTGATGGTTTTTGCCATGTATGGTGGCATGGATGGACCTGCAGGGTGTTGTGCTGAGTGGAGTATGTCAGACAGAGAAAGACAGATGCAATGTGATTTCGTTTATGTGTGAAATCTAAAGAATAAAATTAACAAATGAAACAAACAAAGTCATAGACACAGGAAGAATTTTGATGGCTGTCAGATGGGAGGAAGTTTGGAGATGTAGGTGAAAAAAGAAGAAGGGATTAAGAAGTACAAATTGGTTGTTACAAAATAGTTATGGGGATATAAAGTAAAGCATAGGGAATATAGTCAATTATACGGTAAAAACTATAGTGGTAGGTTGATACTAGATTAGTCGGGGGGGTCACTTCTTAAATACATAAATGTCTAACCAGTATACTGTATACCTGAAATTAATATAAAATGATATTGAATGTCCACCGTAATTGATAAATTTAAAAAGTGGGGGAGCATAAGGGGAATAAGAGGTCCAAATTTCCAGGTATAAAACAAATAAGTCATGGGGATGTAATGTACAGCATGGGGGATATTGTCAATAATATTGTGGTTGTGTGGTATGGTGTCAGACGGTTCCTGTACTTATCATGGTGATCACTTCTTTAGGTATATAAATGTTGAATATCTATGGTGTATACCTGAAACTAATATAATGTATGTTAGTTATATTTTTAATAAAAATCATAATACGAGATCTGACAATTAAGTTTGTGAACTTGTTGCAACAATGTTGCTAACCTTTTTCGATATCAGAGGGATTATTCATTATGAATTTATACTAACTGGAGAAACAGTTAAGCAAGTTTACTATTTAAAAGTGCTGAGAAGGCTGCATGAAAAAGTTAGATGACCTAAACTTTTCGCCAACAATTCATGGCTCTTGCATCACGACAATGCACCAGCGCACATGGCACTGTCTGTGAGCGAGTTTTTAGCAAGTAAATAAATCATGGTATTAGAACACCTTCCCTACTCACCTGATCTGGCCCCCAATGACTTCTTTCTTTACACAAAGGTAAAGGAAATATTGAAAGAAAGACATTTGTATAACATTCAGGACATCAAAGGTGATACAACAGCTCTGATGGCCATTCCAGAAAGAGAGTTCCAAAATTGCTTTGAAGAGTGGACTAGGTGCTGGCATCAGTGCATAGCTTCCCAAGGGGAGTATTTTGAAGGTGACCATAGTGATATTCAGCAATGAGGTATGTAGCACTTTTTCTTGGATGAGTTCACACACTTAATTGTCTGACCTTCTATGTATAATGTGTGTGTGTATGCATATACATAATATATATACATTATATATATGGATGAATATTAAGCAGAATGTTTTCTGCAGCTTCTAGAAATCAGCTAAGCCCCAAAGTGCCAAAAATCAAAGATAATGCCTTATTCAAAAAAGGTGGCCATGCTGGTCCTTTGCCCCTTACCCCAATCACCCATCCAGTCCATATAAGCAGAAGACTGGAGTTAAGAGAGATTGGATGAATCAGGATAATTGTTGGTCCATGGCAACCCCACAAGCCAAGTAATGGGGATACCAAAAAGAGATTGAAGGCTGATTATAAAATGGAAGACTAATGTCTTATGCCCTAGCAAACTGCACTCAGATCTACAGAAAGTCTTAACGTTCCCACCTCTCTTCCTGCTGCCCCCTATGCAAAGCTCAGTGACACGATTCTTGAAGGAGTTTTACACATGTCCCTTAAGTCTGTGAGCTTATGTGAAGCAAGAAGCTGATATTCACTTCCTGTTCCATGTTTTCTGAAGATGGGGAGAGGGTGTGTTAAATGGAGGCAACCCCAACAACAGGGAGTGGTCAACAGTGGAAAGAGCCTGCACACCCAAGGTGACAAAATCCCATGCACCAAGTCATTTGGTTACTTAGCACAAATCATGCTGATGGAGACATGCCCAAGGTCACTTCATGAGGGGAGCAGGGAAATCCCATCAGAAATAGGCTATGGTGTGGGCCACAAAAGGCAGCAGCTAGTCAGTGTCACCAAACCTTCAGCCAATGAAAGATAAGCATTGTTCAATAATTGCTCCCAATATCCCTTAGATCACATTCCCTAGAGGCAGAGATTAAGATAGGAATTCAGATACATGGGATTTAGTAATGAAGACACCTCAAGAGAGACCTGCAAAGGAGGAAGTATTTAAAAAAGGGGGAAGTGATATCTCATTGTGGTTTTGATTTGCATTTCCTTAATAGCTAGTGAAGTTGACCATTTTTTCATATATCTGTTGCCCGTTTGTATGTCTTTTTCTTTTTTTAATTTATTTATTTTTTAAAGATTTCTATTGGGGAATTGGGGGATGTGAACAGCGCTGGGGAATTGGGGGAAGGGGACCAGACAAGTTGCTGTCCTTTTGTTCTTCAGTCTAGTTGTGGAGGACGTTGCTTCACTGGCCCAAGTTGGTACCATCATTGCGCTCTTCCCGGGTGAGGCAGATCAGTCTCCGGCTTCTGGATAGCCACTCACAGTGGCTGCTGCCCGCTCATGCTGGCTGCTGGCTACACACGGTAGCCAATGGCAACCCCACTGCAGCAGGGGCTGCAGCCTACGCCATAGCCAGTGACTCACGGCAGCCCAGCTCCAGGTTGAGCTGTTGTTCAGCATCTCAGCTGTAGAGTGCAGTGTCACTCATATATGGGATTCGAACTGGGGCCCTCTGGTGTCCCAAGCCAGCTCTTAACCAACGTGCCACTTGGCCAGCCCTGTATGTCTTCTTGGGAGAAGTGTCTGTTCAGGTCCTTTGCCCATTTTTTAATTGGACTGTTTGTTGTTTCGTTGTTGAGTTGTATGAGTTCTTTAAATATTTTGGATATTAGCCTCTTATCAGAGATGTTATTTGCAAGTATCTTCTTCTATTTGGTTGGTTGCTTCTTTGTTTTCTTGATGGTTTCTTTTGAGATTATTATGCTAAGAAAAACAAGTCAAACAGAGAAAGTTGGGAACCATATGACTTCACTTATAAGTGGGATATAAAACTAAAAGCCACAAAGGAAGAAGACAAACAAAGAAACAAAAGCTCATAGACACAGACAACAGTTTAGTGGTTACCAGAGGGGAAGGGGTGAAGAGAGGAAGGGAAGTGATTGAAGAGGTTAAAGAAGGTCAAATATTGGGTTGTTGGAAAAGTCATGATGCATGTTTGCAACAGATGGCACTAGTTTATTTTTGGAAGTACTAGAGTCATTCACATCTGTAATTGCTATGACATTTGACAGCTGACAGTTCTAGCTTCATTCTGAAAAAAAATTAAGTGATTTGGTTGAGTTTTGGAGATTTTACAACAAGTTGAAGATGGAAGACCAAACTGTGCATTTTTGCCATATTTTACTGTTTTACTTCCATAAAGGGAAGAATGCAAGTCAAGCTTGTGAAAATTTGCATAAAGTTTATGGTGACAATGCTCTACAAGAACATCAGTGCCAATGATAGTTCACGAAATTCCATGCTGGTGATTTACATCTCAATTACGCTCCTTGGTCAGGGAGGCCCACCAAGTTGATGACGACAAAATAAAGACATTAATGTAACCCACATTACACGACAATAGAGATTGTAAAAACATTGAACATCCATCATTCAAGCATTCATGACCACCTGAAGAAGCTGGGATATGTAAGCAAGCTCAATATTTGGGTTCTGCATGAACTCAAAGAAGTTCATTTGACGGCGCAAATAAACATCTGCAATATGCTTATTAAACATGAGGAAAACTATCATTTTTTGAAGTGACTGATAACTGGTGATGAGAAGTAGATTGTTTACAACAATGTGGTGTGCAAACGGTCTTGGTCCCAACATGATGATTCACCTCAAATGACATCAAGAGCAGATGTTCATCAGAGGAAGGTCATGCTCTCAGTGTGGTGGGATTTTCAAGGTGTCATGTTTTTTGAGCTCCTACCAAGGAACCAAACAATCAATTTGAATGTGTACTGTTGGCAATTGGACAGTTTGAACGAATCCATCATCCAGAAATGTCCAGAGCTTGTTAATTATAAAGGAGTTGTGTTCCATTGTGAAAATGTGAGACCACACACAAGTTTGATCACCCATCAAAAAGTATTGGAGCTTGGATGGGATGTGTTGCCAAAGCCACCATACTTGCCTGACCTTGCACCATCAGAATTCCACTTGTTTCGCTCTCTTCAAAACTTCTTGTGTGGTATAACATTCAATACAGATGAGGCTGTAAATCAGCACCTTGTTCAGTTTTTCGCAAATAAAGGCAGGTCCTTCTAAGAACGAGGAATTACGAAGCTCACTGAAAGATGGCAAAAGGTTATCAAACAAAACGGGTAATATATCATTGATTGATCTTTGTTCTTTATGTAAATAAATTACTTTTAAAAACATAGACAAAACATGTCATGACTTTTCCGACAACCCAATATATGGTGATGGAAGAACTCACTCTGGGTGGTGAGCACACAATGTGATATATAGATCATGTACACTTGAAACCTACTAAGCATTATAGAATTATACACTTGAAACCTATGTAATTTTACTAACCATTGTCACCCCCATAACTTTAATTTGAAAAAAAGAAGTAAAAATCAAAGGTAAATAAAAAGGGGTGGGGGGAAGAGAGAATATTCAAGCTGGGGTGTAATAACAAGTAAGTGGGGCCTTGGTTTGATCCTTGATGATTCTGTAGCATAAATTACCCAGAATCATTCCCTCTTGAGGCAAAAGCTGGCCTTGTTTACTCCCGTACCAGTCAGTCTGTGGATACTTATACCTGGAGTTAGCCACGATGAGCTTAACCAAGAACCATTCTCAGGAGAAAGGGCCACTCTAAGCCAAACAACATAGAGGATAAGTGCCCTACAACAGTAATGGGATCCAGTTAGGGAACCAGCAACACCTCCTACATGCCTCATCTTCTAAAGAGCATGTTCTCTGGGCATGTTCCACATGCTATTTCAGAGAAGACAGTGAGCTCTAATTCCTCATGGTAGTCACCTGTACATAACATAGCTTTTATTTGCTTTTCTTTCCTGTCTCTCTTTCCCCATTTCTTCACTCTACTACCTGGAGCTACCTCTCAGGTAGACTAACTGAATACAAATTTTTGGGTCAGGGTCATTTGGGTGTGGGGGTTAGGGTGGGAGCAAACTAAGACAATTACCAGAATGAAATTATTCTTATCACTGAATGTTACCTACAGCCATGAATTTCAACTAGATAGCTTTAAGGAGCAAATAATTGAAAATTGTGTTTGGAGGAAAAATAATAAAGTTATTTCCTGCTTATAGCTCTATGAAATTTAGTTAATAAATTGATACCCAGTCATTATCCCATTTAATCCTCACAACAACTTCTGAGGCAGGTATAGTTATCTCCAATCTATACACAGGAAAACAGAGATTCAGAGACGATGTGTTACCCAAACTCTCTCAGCTGAGATTCAAATTCAAGTATTCTGATTTTAAAGCCAAAGTTGTGATCCACTGAACCACACCACCTTCCTTAAGGTTTTAGAAACGATGACGCACATAGTCATTTGCTAATTTCTAAATTTAAATGCAGGGTTCCTAAAACAACTCTTAAGACAATGGTGGTGGGAAGTACACTTTTTATGTGATGAAAGGCCCTTTTTATCCTTTTCTAATATAGCCAAGAAGATGAAAAGGGCAGCTAGCATGTTTTGTTGTTAAACTGACAACATTATTGATATTTTTCAAATTATTACAAGAAAGACCCTGCATTCAGATGTTTTATTTAAGGCAGTCCCTGTATTGTTTGGACATTACTTTATTTATGTCAAAAATGGTATATTGGATGAACATTTATTCACCCAACAACATTTATTAGTTACAACCAAGCAGATTTAAGGTGAGAATAAAAGTTGGATGAAAAGGAGGGAAATAAACCAGTGTCTTATTTCTCTGGCACTCTCCCGAACATGTAGAGATTTTGTTCACGTTATAAACTGCATTCCCTGGCGGTCGGCTACTAGCAATGACTATTAAATCAACCAGGTAAGTAGATAGATGTCACCACAGTTGCCATATGGGAGGCCATGCTGTATGGTAAGTAGAGTACAAATGTTGGTATCAGTCTCTGATTTAAACTAAGCCTTCACGTTTATTAGCTATGCAATCTTAGACTAACTATTCATGTTCCTTAGGATTCAGTTTCTTTCAAATGAAAACTGGAAACAATAATAGTTGCTCTCTATTAGGGTTTAGGAAGGATTAAAGGCATACAAAGGGGTTACATTGAATCTGGCCACAGAGCAAGCAGTTGACAAATTTATCTATAATCAATAAAGTATATTTTTTTCTGATTAGAATAGAGTAGAAGTAGGGTAGTTGAATAAGAATAAGTACAGTTCATTTCCAAAAGTTTTGGTCTACATAGTTTCAGAGTTAGGCATGCCACATTACTGACTTTGTTTAGCTGAAACAGTGCCACTTATAACATTCCCCCTCCTATATATTGTGTCTTTTGGGAATTACCCTTTCCCCTGAGAAAGCAGCAGAAGGAAAGAGGGATTGCAAACACAATGGAGAGAGAATATATATCAATATGGAGTGCTATAAACTTGCATTACCATAAATCTGGGATGACAACGTAAGTCACAGGAAGGGAAGCATCAGATGAATTAAATAGGCCTTCCCCAAGAAGTGGCAATAAAACAGTGGAGTGCCCTGTGCCATCCCATATTTCATGTATGCCAGATAAATTCAGCCCAAAACTATCTTAATTTTTCCCCATTTTTAGCCTCTTTATTATTCTCCCTATCAAATGACTTTAGGATTTATTCTTTTTTAAAATATTAAAAAATGTTTTCAGTTATAGTAGACATACAATGTTATATTAGTTTCAGGTGTACAACACAGTGAGTAGACATTTATATAACTTACAAAGTGATCACCCCAATAAATCCATTACACATCTGACACTATACATAGTTATTAAAATATTACTGACTATATTTCCCATGCTGTACTTTACACCCCCATGACTATTTTGTAACTACCAATTTGTACCTCTTACTCCCCTACTCTCCTTCCTCATCCCCTCAACAACCCAACCCACCCAGCAACCATCAATATTCTATCTGTATCTATGAACTTGTTTCTGTTTTGATTGTTTATCCTGTTCTCTAGATTCGCTGTGTAAGAGAACCACATGACCTTTGACTTTCTCTGTCTGAATTACTTCACTGAGGACAATACCCTCTAGATCCATCCAGGTATTGCAGATGGCAAGATTAAATTACTGTTTTATGGCTGAGTGGTATTCCATTGTATATATGTACCACCTCTTTTATATTCATTTATCCATTGATAAAAAACCAGGTTGCCTCCATATCTTGGCTATTGTAAATAATGCTGCAGTGAACATATGGATGCACATGTCCTTTCAAAGTCGTATTTTGGATTTCTTCAGATAAATACCCACAAGTGGGATTACTGGGTCCTTCTTTGTCTCTTATAGTGTTTGTGTTAAAGTCTATTTGTGTTAAAGTCTTGTTATAACATTTGTGTTAAAGTCTTGACTATTGTAAATAATGCTGCAGTGAACATAGGGATGCACACATCCTTTCAAAGTCGTATTTTGGATTTCTTCAGATAAATACCCACAAGTGGGATTACTGGGTCCTTCTTGTTATAGCATTTATGATAAAGTCTATTTTGTGTAGTATAAGTATTGCTACCCCAGCCTTTTGTTTTTATTTCTATATTCATGAAATAACTTTTTCCATATCTTTACATTCAGTCTGTGTGTATATTTCAATTTAAAGTGAAGCTCTGGGGCCGGCTGAGTGGCGCGTTGATTAACAGCTGGCTTGGGATGCCAGCTCTGAGCGGTTCGGATCCCACATGGGGGCCAGTGACACTGCCCTCTACAGCTAAGATGGTGAACAACAGCTTGACCTGGAGCTGGGCTGCCATGAGTCACCAGCGACGGTGTAGGCTGCAGCCTCTGCTGCAGTGGGCTGCCATAAGCTACCATGTGTGGCCAGCAGCCAGTGTGAGCGACCAGCAGTTGGTGTGAGCTGCCGTGAGCCACCGTGAGCGGCCGTCCAGAGACCAGCGACTAATCTGCTTCACCCGGGAAGAGCACAATGATGATACCAACATGGGCCAGTGAAGCAACGTCCTCCATAACTAGACTGAAGAAAAAAAGGACAGCAACTTTTCTGTTCCCCTTCCCCCAATTCCCCAACACTTTTCCCCTCCCCCAATTCCCCAATAAAATCTTTAAAAATAAATAAATAAATAAAAGCTCTGGTAGGCAGGGCATGTAAGGAAGGGTCTTGTTTTCTTATCCATTCAGCCATGCTATGTCTTTAGAATGGAGCATTTAATCCATTTATAATTAAAGTAATTGTTGATACATAAGTAGTTATTGTCATTTTACTATTCATATTTTTAATCTATTTTTTTCCTTCTTCTTCTTCTTAAGGAACTCCCCTTAACATTTCTTGTAATAATGATTTGGTGGAGAAGAACTCCTTTAGCTTTTTCTTGTCTGGGAAGCTCTTTATCTGTCCTTTGATTCTAAATGATAGCTTTGCTGGGTCAAGTAGTCTTGATTGTAGGTCCTTGCTTTTCATCACTTTGAATATTCCATGCCAGTCTCTTTTGGCCTACAGTGTTTTGGTTAAGAAATTAGTTGACAGTCTTATGGGAGTCCCTTTGTTCATAATTAACTGCTTTTTTCTTGCTACTTTTAAGATTCTCTCTTTGTCTTTAAGCTTTGGCATTTTAATTATAATGTGTCTTGGTGTAGGCCTCTTAGAGTTCATATTGTTTAGGATTCTCTGTATTTCCTGAGATTTTATATGTATTTCCTTTGTCAGGTTAGGGCAGGTTTCTGTCATTATTTCTTCAAATACATTTTCATTTCTTTGCTGTGTCTCTTCTCCTTCTGGTACTCTTGTCATGTGAATATTGTACACTTTATGCTGTCCCAGAGGTCCCTTAAACTATCCTCATTTTTTTGGATTCTATTTTCTATTTGCTGTTCTGATTGAGTGTTTTCTGCTACCTTATCTTCCAAATCATTAATTAAATCCTCTGCTTCATTTAACCCACTATTGATTCCCTCTAATGTATTCTTTATTTCATTTATTGTATTCATTTCTGTCTAGTTATTTTTATGTTTCTTATCTCTTTGTTGAAAATTTCTCTGAGATCATAGAGTAGCCTTACAATCAGTGTTTTGAGCTCTGCATCTGGTAGATTGCTAACCTACATGTTGCTTAGTTCTTTTTCTGGAACTTTGTTCTGTTCTTTAACTCAGGGCATGTTTCTTTGTCAACTCATTGTGGCTGCCTCCCTGTGTTTGCTTCTTTCTATTAGGTAGAGTTGCTAGGTCTCCTGGTCTTGGTGTCCTGTAGGTGTCCTGTAGGATCCAGTGGCGCAGTCTCCCTGGACACCTGAGCAGTGCTCCAAGTATGTCGCTTAAGGGGGTTGTGTGTGCTCTTCTGTTGTAGTTGAGCCTTGGTTGCTGTTTACATGTCAGTGGGAGAGCTAATTTGCAGTGAGAACTGGCCGTGGCTATAGTGGAGGAGCTGTTGTTCAGGGGCTGACTCTATTGGGTAGATTCACTTTAGCAGGGCTCTGGTGCCTGTCCAGTCTTCTTTTGGGTGTGTCATTTTTGTTAAGGTTATTAGGTGGTGCTGTAGTGTGGTCTGAAACTGTCCACCAGATGTGTTGATTGTGAGACCACTTGGAAGGGGCTCTGTTGCAGTTCAAAGTCAGTCACTGCCAGTGCCCTACCTGGGGCCACTTGGTATGAGCTACAAAGTGATCTGCAAATGTTTGCCACTTGTGCTGGGCTTGGAGGTGCCTGGGAGAAGCTAAGCTACAAACGGAGGCTGGCTTCCTCTACTACCAGGCTTGGGACTGCTTAGCACAAGGTACAGGGCACACTGAAGCCAGATACTGCTTGTTTGGGGTTTGTGAACCTTTAAGAGATTTTAGGAAAGTCTGCAACATCAGCCAAGACAGGCTGTTTCTATGGAAAAGACACTGGAAGTTGCTTGGCTGGGCCTATAAATTGGGTTGGGCAGTGTCTCAGGGAATCACCAGGGCAGGGAAAATGTTAGCCAGATTGATGGAGACTCAGATATGGCCGCAGCTTGTGTTTGCATGCTAGAAGTGAGGAGGGCTCAACAAAGAAACAATGGCTTCCACCAGCTCCTCCATTCGGGAGAAGGCTGCCACTCCAGCCCTCACTCTAAATCCAGACAATTCCATCCCTCCCCATATGTCCCTGGGACCTTTCAAGCTGCCGCCCCTGTGCTGGAGCTCAGAGTGAGTGAGTCCATGTGTGGACTCTTTAAGAAGAGTGTCGGGGACTCCATCAGTCTTCATCTCACTCAGCCATAAACTCCGCTGGTTTTCAAAGACAAAAGTTATGGGGACTTCTCTCCCTGGCACTGGAACCCTGGGCAGGGGAGCCTATTGTGAGGCTGGGACCCCTCTCTCTTCAGGGAGGACCTCCAGAACCAAGATATCCCTCCCAATTTTTAACTGCCACATGTGGGTGTGGGGCAGCCTTTTCCACATCTCCACCCCTTCTACCAGGCTCCAGGTGGCTTCTTCTGTATACACTTCTGTATACAGAAGTTATAGGACTTCTGTTCAGCTAGACTTCAAGCAATTCTGAATGGTAGTTTTTCTGTAGTTTAGCTATAACTTTGATGTGGCCATGAGAGGAGGCAAGCACAGCATTTACCTACTGCACCATCTTGAGCAAATGAGATTTAGTCTTTAATTTATAAAGGATAGCAAACCACGTAAAAAAATAAATGTTTATTAAACATCTTGTGTAATTACGCTCTGATCAATACCATTATTTTTTATAAATTAGGAGTAAATGTCAACTGATTTAATGGTTACACTTGTGAAAATGTTAATACTATAACAAGGAAGGACATATAACAGAAACTCAATAAATGATATTATAATTATGATTATTATATTTGTGTACCCTAAGCTACTCTACCTCTACTCTCCATCCTCCAACTCTTTCTCTGCTCCACCACAGTCTGTCATGAGTCATGTGGGTGGAGAAGTCATTAAGAGTAGGTGAAAAAGGGAATTCAGTGTCCCTTAGAGTATTGGCAACATGAAAATTAATATTACATTTTGGATCAGTTTCATGGACTAGTCTAGTAAATATACGTAGTTAACTTCTGATGACGCAAACTCTTTTATTTATAAATTAAAGATTTAAAATCTCTCCTTTACAGGCTTATTTTGAAGATTGTATATAATGTATATAATTTATCTATTATTGCTTAGCTCCGGTCACATAGAAGACACTCTAAAATGTTGGTTCTAAGTATAAATATAATTAACATTTGCCTTTTGTTTCCAGGATGAAAACAATTTTTGAAATTTATCTTTAATTCCAAAGAGTCATTCTGATGAGATGTGATGAAGATGTAATATTTTCTTTCTCAACAGCATCCCCTTTTCTTGCAGCCCATCACATCCTGTGCACATTAGTAGTTCCAGGACATTGAGGTGGGTTTGGGAAAGCTAACAACTTCAAGGAGAGTTTCCAGCAACTCTAAATGGAGGGTACTATAAGCAGCTATGAGTTCAGTAATCGCCCCATTATCCTCAGTTTCACTTTCCTTGATTTCAGTTACTTGCAGTCAGCCACATTCTGAAAATATTAAATGGAAAAGTCCCAAAATAAATAATTCATAAGTTTTAAATTGTGTGCCTTTCTGATTATCATAATGAAATCTCATGCTGTTCCACTTTGTTCCCCGACCTGGGACTTGAATCATCTTTTTGTCTAGTGTATCCATGCTATCCACCTGTTAGTCACTTAGCAGCCATCTTAGTTATCAGGTTGGCTGCCATGGTATTGCAGTGCTTGTGTTTAAGTCACCCTTATGGTAGACTAATGCTAATTCTCAATGCCAATGTCATTCACCTCCCTTGATCTCTTCACACATCATCACAAGAAGGGCGAGGACAATAAGATACTTTGAGAGAGAGAGAGACCACATTCACATAACTTTTATTACAATATATTGTCATAATTGTTCTATTTTAGTTTTAGTTATTGTTGTTTATCTCTTGTACCTAATTTATAAATTGAACCTTATCATAAGAATATATGTATAAGGAAAAACATAGTATATGTAGAATTTGGTACTATCTATGTTTTTAGGCCTCCACTGGCCGACCTGGAACTTAACTCCTGTGGATAAGTGAGGTCGACTGTATACAAGAATCCAGGCATAAAGTGGGCTATTTAACTCATAGTGCATTAAGCCTTTGATTTTTTATATTTTCCCTTAATCCCCATAGCTTTGGTTTTAAGTAAAGCTGAGTCATGTGGACTTTTAACAAAGGCATCTCTGAAAATCCAAAAGAACTTTATACCTTCTGTGTTATTATGTAGCCTCTTTTATTAACTTATTATATACAGGTGTTTAGTTAAACAGGGCTTTTCTCTTCTCCAAATTAGTACAGAACATACTCTACCTTTTTTTTTTTTGGCAAGTTTTCTAAAATTCTTCCTACACTGTGGTTTATTTAGCCCAATTAGAATTTTATGAATAGATGATAAAGTTTGAAATATTGCAAAAAATTACTTTTCAATTAAAAAATAAACTAAATAGAGCCATTAAGAAAAGTTAAAAAAAAACTTTACATAATGTCAGTGTTGAAAGGAAATTATAAAGTTCAACCCCTAGGAAATTCTTGACTTATTAGCTAGTGATTGCTTAACTGTGGCACACCCATATTTACTTGAACCATGAGAGAATTGCTTCCTCCTGAGATAAACAGTAACAGTTTTCCTTAGTCTAAAAAGTTTTCCCTAAAGTTGAAAATGGAATCTCTTTTAAAGAAGCTACATTCATTGGTCCCACAGAACAACTCTAAGCCTTTATACACATGATCACCTTTTATATTTTTAAGGAAAGATCAATTATTTTTGCTCTGAGTTTGATTTCCTTTATGATTAATATTCTCAGTTATTTTTCCTCATATACATGCTTTTATGGTTCTTCCCCATCCTAAATCTTCTCTAAATGCATTCCAATATCCCCAGTTTTTTTCTTAATGTGATTTTAGTGTTGTGTGATATAAACAGAGAGAGTAGAGGGGCTGTAGTTGCCAAAGATAAGAACAGAGAGTTGGGGGAGGGAAGTAAGTGCAGTTATAAAAGAGCATCTAAAACCAAGGATCTTTCTGGTGATGGAATAATTTTGTAGCATGGCTTTATCAAGGTAAATATCTTCATTGTGATATTGTACAGTTTTGCAAGCTGTTACCATTTGTAGAGACTGAGTAATAGGTACTCGAGATCTCGATTATTTCATGTGAAACTACAATAACCTAAAATTTGAAAAGTTCAATTAAGATGAGAGAAAGAGATTGAGATTGAGAGAGAGAGAGGTAGAGGCAGATCCTGCCTCAACTTCTAAGCTGTCACAAAAGGTTGAATACTTGTAAAAACAAAACAAAGCAAAACAGAAACACTCAGACTCCAGTTAATTTGGGTAGGTCACAACTAGATGTTAATATCTGCAAGTAAATAAGCTGAAGTGGCTTATGCTTGGTTCCAAGCTGCACATCAAATAAAAATTAGTATATGAACCCTGGCATCTAAATATTTGGAGAAATGAGCATATGTGTAGTATGCATTTGGAGAAGTATCACATTGTCCTCAGACTTGGGCTTTCCAAAATTATATCCAAACACACCAAAATTCTTGGACTTATCCTTGATTGTTCTATTTCTTTTACCCTTCATGCTTAATCTCTCAGCAAATTTTGTTGTCTCTGCCTTCAAAGTATATCCAGAATCTGACCACTTTTTCATCAACTCTGCCACTACCACCATCTCTCACCTAGATTATTCTAACAGCCTTGTAAATCGTGTCAACAGTCACCCTGTACTATGCAGTCTATTTTTAACAACCAGAGTGATCCCTTGAAACATAAGTCATATCATGACATCACTTTGCTCAAAACCTTTCAATGGCTTCCAAACCCAAACAAACACCATCATGTAAGAAGTCAAAATCCTTGCCAGTGCTTTCCATGCCCTAAATGATCTGACTTCTGCTGTACCTGTCTGATTTTGTATCTTCTACTTTCCCCACCCCAGTCCCTCCGCTTCACCCTTACTGGTCTCTTTCCTGTTAAAATATGCCAGTTAAATCCCTGCCTCAGGGCCTTTGCACTTGCAGTTCCCTCTACCTTGGATGCTCTTCCCTAAGATATACATATGACTGACTCTCACACCACCTCTAGCTGTTTACTTAATGTCATCATACCACAAGATTCCTCTTCCTTTCTCTGCTTTTTTAATAATACTTAATACCATCTGCATATTACTGAATATACATATATATATATATATATATATATATATATATATATATATATATATATCTTATTTATATGCCTCTTCTATCTAGTGTGTATTTTGTTGACCAGCACCAAGAATATTGCCTAGGGTACAGAAGGCACTCTATATTGAGAAAACTAAATGAAAAAATAATTTAAATTAATGAATAAGGCATCACCACAATAGAAAATGTTGGTTAGAAATTTTTATAAAGTTTTCTTCCAAGTATAAGCCACAGTCTCCCCCTATCCTGCCTGGTCCTTTCCACAATATACAACTTCTTCACCGAATTCATGAACACATCCACAAACCCCACTGCTTCCTTTTTGTTCTAATTGTTCCATATATGGCTTGTCTTCTCAAGTAAATTAGAAGCTCAAGAGTAAGAGCTGTGTTCTAGTTTTTTATCTTCCCCCATCACTGGCAGAGAACAAAGTATACTGCAGGTATTCAAGAGATAAACACTTCTTGACTTATTTCCATCCCTGGATTTCATGATCCTTCCTACATTGATCTCACTTTGATCTATTTTACAATATATTTTAATCTTATGAAGATTATGTCTGTTTTTCAAAAGTAAGTGAGTGCCAACTGCACTTTAGCTGCTCAAGGTTTTCCACTGATGTGATTGAATATGACCTTTTACCACCCACTCCATTCACATTTCCCTGCACTAGAATCTGTCATTGTGTTCTTGTCATTAGTGGACTTGGAAGGTAAAATCTGTCACCAAGAATGTGTAAGTCACAAATGAAAAAGATTTCATGGGGTATTGATCATCATGGAAGAGGGAAATATTTTGTAGTTCACAGAAATAAGGAAATGTTTTTATTAAATCTTCCTGGCTGTGGGATTTTACCTTGCCATGCATAATGAATGACTGAAGTAACTATTTTCACTAGACTTCAGAAATGCAGATTCAGAGAATTAATTTTAAAGAAAAATCAAAAGTTATCTTTTTATCTGACTTCTATCCTTAAATGTCACTCTGAGTTTAAAGCTCTTGGATATTGTTTTATGTAAAGTCCTTAGAGATAACTTTGTGTATTGCAGATTTGGCTTCTATAGCATTGAGTTTGAAGAAAAGAACTAGGGAATTAATAAAAATTATAGAGAATAAAAATTCATAAAGGAGACTCTACTAATAGAAAAAGGGAGGCAGGTAGGAAAAAAATGAAGCACATTTTTGTGAAAAATAAAATACAGTAAGCTCTGGTGGGAACCCTAAAATCATTTATTTAAGCCTATTCATGTAATGCAGGCAAGTGCTTCTACCCAAAATGGTGAAATAAATTGCCCAAGGTTACACAATGGTTAAGGACATAAATATGATTAAAACATAGCTCCTCTGTCTCCCTCCCAATATTTTTTTCTTCTACAATCAAGGTTCCACAACCTTGGCATTTCTAATTTGGAGACCAATAATTTTTGTCACAGGGGGCTGTCTTGTGCATTGTAAGATGTTCAGCAGCATACTTGGTCTCTCTCCACCCATGTTCCATTCCCCAGTAACAAACAAAGATGTCTACAGACATTGCCCAATGTTCCCTGGAGGCAAGATCACCTCCGTACTAGTGAAGAGTGGTGTCAAACTACTGTTTGACATGATCAATGAGTGAGAATAATTGAGAGAAGTTTCCATTTCCAGTGCAAAAATCTGTACTAGATTCTATGCCAAATAGGAACTTGTGTTAGTCAGAATTCTGGCTGAGGTAACAGAAATCCACCTGAAACTAATTTAAACAATGTGGTAAGTAATTGGCTTACATAAACAAAGCACTGAAGACAGGCACTGAGCTAGCTGGAAGTAGGCTACATCTAGGATTTCGCCATTGCTCCATTTCTTATTTCAGTTCTCTCTTGTTGGCCTTTTTATCTCAGGCCCTTCATTTGGGAGTGGACACAATCCCACAGGCCTGCACTCACTTACTTACAACTCAATATCTATGGGCAAGAAAGAACAATCCTGCCACCTCCAGTCAAGAAATTTCCAGAAAGACAATGATTGGCCCAAAGTGGTTCACGTGTCTAATCCTATGTCCAGAGTATGGCAGCCTTGTTTTCACCAAAATGGAAGATTTGGGGGAAGGTGAGGGATATTCATCTTCAACATAACAATAGCAATGAAGTAGAACCAAGACCCTCTAGGCAGGGGTTCTAGGTGTAGGTACTGAGAATTCCTAGACTAAGGGTGCCCGTGTCCCAAGTAGACACATCCCTAGCCATGTGAACATCTCACCTTGAGGAGGGCCAAAGGTGGACCTTTTAAAACATGAGACCCGGAGCCCCTCTGGCCAGGATCAAAGAAGGATGGTACTAGCTGGAATACAATATATGTGTTCTGAACAAAACTTCTGTCTTCTACACAATAGTACATTAAAAATAACAAACTTATGGGAAAAATAGTTAAGACCATCCAAACTTATTTAATGTCATAACAAAATCAATAACAAAACAACAATTGGTACCTTGAAAGAGAACCTGAAATGCTCAAGAAGGCAGCTCAGTGAGGCTGCCTTAGAGGAATCAGAAATGAACAAAAAACAATAAAGTGTGAATGCTGGCTTGTGGGCAGAAGCAATGCTGATAGAAGAAAGTTCTGAGCCAGTGGAGCCACGGCTGAGGAGGAGGTGCATCCTGCTATAGGACAAGGGCTCAGCAAGGTTGTGGGGCTTCGCTCTGGCAAGGACATTGAATGTAGGCATTTATTTTAATTTTCTTTAAAATGGAGTTGAAAAGTGGCCTGCACTCAGAGCAAATGAACTAAAGGTCCTTCCTTTCCTGCTTAAAGTTATAATTCTACTTCCATTATTACAGTTTCCTTTGCCTAAGAAAAAGCATGTATGACTCCAAAATCACTTTTGTGTTAAACTGACATCATTACCTAACAATTCTATATGAACTAATTAGTATTGTGGAAACATATGTAGTAGCATAGCAGACTCTATAGCTCATTTATCTTTATTATTAAGTAATGATTTTGTTGACAATTATTAAATGAATGAAATGCTGTCTGTCACCCAGTTGAAAAAATCCCTATTGCTGATTTCCAGCTCAAAAATTCATGCCACACTAAGTCCACTCCTTGTTCAAGGACCCATTCAAATGCCAGCTATTCCTGCATGGTTCCTCTACTGTTACAAGTATAAAGTGATTTCATCTGATTCTATATCCTTTTTATATCCTCTCCCTACATGTTCTTTAAATTATTTATACCATTGTATTATCTCTTTGAGGACAACATTTAGGTTGTATTCATCTTTCCCTAGGTCACTATACCTCATCTAAAGTTTGGTTATGGGAGGTTTCTCATAAATAATTAAGCAAATAAATAAAACTTGGGATCTGGGAGCTGCACTGCTCAAACTCAGTCTTGAGTAATGTAAATTACATGGTGATCCTTATCTTTACTATCTACCCACTCCTTACCTGCCCTTAGAGGCTGGACATGGCTAGAGAAAAACAGACAACAATAATACAACTTATTATTATTATTATTATTATTATTATTATTATTATTATTATTATTATTGCAATTTTAGAAAATCAGGCATGAAGCTAAGTGAATAATGTTCATTAGCTCACTCAATAACCATCCTGAAGGTAAGAAGTAGTACTTCTATTTCATAAATGAAGAAGCAGATTCTTTGAGATGTTATGTGACTTGTCCAAGATCCCATAGTGGAGGTGATGGACCTCTGGAAAATCCTCTGAATCACAATTCCTCATCTATAAAATCAAGAGAAATATTTTTTCCCACAGACCTCACAGAACCATTGTGAAGTTGAAGTGAGCTTCAAAAAGCCCAAGAAAATACCAATTTCTTACATTTGCAAATAACATAAGAGGTTTCTAAAGTGTTTTCTCATGCATCAAGCATTTAAAAAGCCCTTGCATTCAGTGCAAATGCAAAGTATTATTAATCTCTTATGCTGTTTTTAATCCTTACTGTTTTTGGTATTGCAAGGTAATAATAGTATCAACAGCTAATACTAAAATATGGTAAACTCAGTACTGAGAGCTTTACACTGATTGTCTTAATTTATACTAGAAAGAAAAAACAGTTGGTATTCTTGATAACCCACTTTATAGATAAGAAAATATATGAAAATCAAACAATTTGCATAATTAATTTTTAGTACATTAGCAGGTCAGGATTTAAAATTATAACACTACTTTAAAAAATAACATTTCCTAAAAGAATTCACTCAAGATATCTTACAATTACAACATTGTATAGGATTCAATGTACATGGACTTGACATTGATTATGATAACCTATGAATATGGAAGGTTGAGATGCTTAAACTTTGAATGAACTGTGTCCTCTAAAGCGTTGAATAAATAGTAATTAGCTAAATCTTCTTTAAGAATTCTCTGTATGTCAATCATTTCCATTCAGAAACATCTCAATTTGCCCAACAGTTATAATACTGTAGAATTATATATTTGCAAGTAAAATATTTGTAAATAAAATTATATTGTTGATATATGTGCTGGGTAAAGCAGATCATCTTTAAAAGAGCTGTTTAATTAATAATTTTAAAAGTAGCAACCAAATGTAAACTGCTCTTCTAAGCTGTGTCATAAGTTAATACTGTTAGGTATCAAATTTTCTCAATGGCAATGCACATTTTTTATTAATAGATTTCATTTTTTAAAACAGCTTTCGATTTACAGAAAAAGTGAGCAGATAGCACAAAAAGTTCCCATATACTCTTCCCACCCAACTCCTGTGTACGTTTACCACTATTATTCATATCAACATTAGTAAGTTACATTTATAATAATTAATAAACCAATATTGATATATTTTAACTAATCCATACTTTATTTAGATTTTCTTACTATTTCCCTAATGTCCTTTTCTGTTCCAGAACCCATCTCAGATACCACATTACATTTAATTGTCACGTCTCCTTAAGCTCCATTTGGTGGGGACAGTTTCTCAGACTTTCTTTGTTTCGATGACCTTGACAGTTTTGAGGTGTCATGATGAGGTATTGTGTACAATGTTCTTCTGTTGGGCTTTGCCTATTTTTCTCACCATTATTCTGAGACTATGAGTTTTGGGGGGAAAGACCACAGAGGCAAAGTGTTGTTTTCATTACATTATAGCAAATGTGCATATTATACATATGATTAATGGCTGTTGATACTGACCTTGATAAGCTGGCTGAATAGTGTGTTTGTTAGGTTTCTCCACTGCAAAGTTACTCCTTTTTTTTCCCACCTTTCCATACTGTATTTTTTAAAAAGAAGTCACTATGCACAGCTCACACTTAAGGAATGGGGAATTTTGGTTTCGTGTCTTCAGGGTGTACATAATTTATTTGGAATTCTTCTGCATAGCAGATTTAGCTATTCTCTCTACATTTATTAATGTATTTAATAATCATTTATATTATATATATATAATATATGTCTATATACCGGAAGTGCCAAAAAATGTATACAAGTGGACACTTTGGTCAACGTTGCTCAAGCAGTAGTTCACCGTAACCAAAAGTGTCTGGATGCTGATGGTAACCACTTTGAGCACCTCTTCTAATTGCAGATGTCAAACATGACTTGTATTCATCTTTTGCTTTTGGTATATATTATTACAATTAATACAGTTTTGTCCTTTCTTAAAAAAAAAAAAAAAAATATATATATATATATATATATATATATATATATATATATATATATATATTTGGCACCCTCTGTGTGTGTGTGTGTGTGTGTTCATGGATAATTATTTTATACTTTGAATTACAATTCAATGCTATTTTACTTGTTTTCTTGCTCAAATTTTTCAGCATTTGTCATTGAGAGCTTTTTCAGTAAGCTCCTGTGCTCCTTTGACATACCACCATCAATATGGTAGGTATACATTTTTTGAGAACTTGCTTACTTTTTGGCCCTACAAGATGCTCCAGGCTTGTCCTGTATATTTTCTGCCACTGGCTTGTAATCAGCCATTTCTCCAAAGAGTCCTTGTTACTTTTATTATAAAATGATGTTGGAAACCAAAATCTGCATGCTAAATGTGCTCATTGCTACTCAGCCTTCTCAGCTCATAGAGCAAAGAAAAAAATATGTATGTGTACTAACCCATGTATGTATGCATTGTCTATAAATATTTCTGTATGTAGCCCATATATCTATATTAAGTTAAACATGAATCCTCACTTGTATGTTCAATTCTAATCCATTACCACATTGCTCATTCTAGCCTCCTCCCTTAGTGTACCTGTAAATCTCCATTCCAGTTGTGAGAAACCTGGCTCCCACTATTCACATCCTTCACTTAATTGTTCAGTTCCAGTATACATGTGTCAGAATTGTTAACCAGAACTCCATGGTAAACAATTATCAACTAGAAAACAATGCTTTTTTTTAAAAAAGATTTTATTGGGGAATTGGTGGAGAGGAACAGGGTTGGGGAATTGGGGAAGAGGAGGAGACAAGTTACTGTCCTTTCATCCTTCAGTCTAGTTGTGGAGGTCGTCGCTTCACTGGCCCATCTTGGTATGATCCTTGCGCTCTTGCCGGGTGAGGCAATCACTCGCCGTCAGATCATGGCAGCTCATTTGAAAGTGCACACCAGCTGCTGGCCAGCGCCACTGCAGCCTACACTGTCACTGGAGACACACAGCAGCCCAGCTCCAGGTTGAGCTGTTGTTCACCACCTTAGCTGTAGAAGACGCAGTGTCACTGGCCCTCAATGTGGGATCCGAAGCAGAGCCCTGCTTCTCAGAGCTGGTGTCCCAAGCCAACTCCGAACTAACATGCCACTCCACTGGCCCTAGAAAATAATGCTTTTGTGCAGTTCCTTTTCCTTTAGTCTTATAGACTCCATTTATGTCCAGAGTTACTTAAGCGAGCATCATTTACCCTCTCCACCTCAGTGAGGTTATTTCATACTTTGTAATACAATTAGATTCTCTTCTCAAATCTGCGTTGTTCCTGATATCCCTGACCACCTAAGTTATTTTTTAAATTTATATACATTATGGTCACTTTTAGCAATGTAAAGCTGTATGGTTTTTGACAAATGCATAATGTCATATATCTACCATTAAAATATGTACCATACGAAACAGTTTCACAACCCCCGAAATTCCCTGTGCTTAACCTATTCTTCCCTTTCCCCAAAACCTTGACAACCCTAATCTTTTTAGTGTCTTTATTGTTCCACTTTATTCCAGAATGTCATATAATTGATATTATCAACAGATAACCTTTTTAGAATGTCTTCTTTCATGCAACAATATGCATTTAAGTTTCTTCCATTTCTTTCTATGAGTTGATAGCTCATTTCTTTTCATTATTAAATAATATTCCGTTGTGAGAATTTATATCCATATCGTTCATTCACTCATCTATTGAAAGACATCTTGATTGCTTTCAGTTTTTGGTTGCCATGAATAAACCTGCTATAAACATTTTTATGCAGTTTTTTTGAGTGGATATATGTTTTCAACTTAATTAGGTAACTATCTAGGAACATGACTGCAGATTATATGGTAAGACTATGATAAGCTTTGTATAAAACTAACAGACTTCCTTCCAGTGTGGCTGTACCATGTCCCTTTCCATCAGCAGTGAATGAGAATTCCTACTGCTCTGCATTTTCAATGGCATTTGTTATTTCTAGAGTTTTGGAATTTAGCCATATAGTAGGTAGGCAATGGTATCTCATAGTTGCTTTAATTTACTATTCCCTAATGAGACATTATGTTCAGTGTCTTTTCATATGCTTATTTGCCATTTGTTTATATTGTTTAGTGAGTTACCTGTTTAGATCTTTTGCCTATTACATAGAGTTCTTTCTGTATTTTGGATACATATTTTATCAGATATATGTTTTCCTTTTCTTTTCAGTAGCTTAAAAAATATCTTCCACAGAGAAGTAGTTTCTAAATTTAATAAAGTCCAAGTTAACAATTTCTTTTTCATAGATTATGATTTCTGTGTTGTATCTAAAACCTCATTGCCAAACCTGTGGTCACCCCTATGCTATTTTCTAGAAATTTTATAGTTTTTGTTTTACATTTAGAATTATAACCCATTTTGAGTAAATTTTTGTAGGAAGTATAAAGTCTGTGTCTAGATTCATTTTTTTTTTGCATAGAATGTCCAATTTTTGAGTAACCATTTGTTGAAAAATCTATGAGTTCTCAATTGAATTACCTTTGCTCATTGTCAAAGGTAAATTGACTGTATTTGTTTGGATCTATGTCTGGTCTCTTTTGTTCCATTAATCAATTTGTTTATTCTTTTACCAATATCACACTCTTTATTACTGTAGATTTAAAGTACTACTTGAAGTCAGGTAGTGTCAGTATTCCAACTGTTCTCTTTTTGTCGGCTGCTCTGGGTGTTTTACACTTCCATATAAACTTTAGAAACAGTTCGCCAATATCTATAAAATAGCTTGCTTGGAATTGATTGAAAGTACATTAAATCTATGAAGAATCTATGTAGAATTGATATCTCCACAATATTAAGTTTTCTTATCCATGAACATAGACGATCTCTCCATGTATTTAGATCTTCCTTGATGTTGTTCATCAGAGTTTTATAGTTTTTCATATATAGTATAGATCATTGCACCAAAAGCATAGGAAAAAAGAAATAGGTAAAAACTTCATTTTATCTATCTATCTATATATGTGTGTGTGTGTATATATATATATATATATATATATATATATATATATATATATATATATATATAGTATTTAATATATAGCATAGACCAGCTCTGAAAAAAAAATGGTAGCGGTGAGGAGGGCTCCCTGAGTTCTTCCTCGCAAACCACAGCAATTTCAGCAGCTAGAGCACAGAAAACAAAACTCTAGGAAACACGCTGAGCAGTGAAGGGATTCCCACGCTGAGTACTTAAAGGTGGGGAGGCCAGGCAAGTGGGGGAAGAGGGAGGCGAGGCGGGTGGAGGCACAGCCCGCACCTGCGGCTGCTGAGGCTCGGGGTCTCAGAGAGCAGGTCGGAGAGTTCCCGCAGCTGGCTCCCTACACCTCCAGCCCCGCGCTAAGGCAGAATCCTCAGGCCAGGCGTGAAGCAGAATGGAGACAGGAGGGCATGAGCGGAGGCACAGTCCATCCGAGCTTGCGGCTGCGGAGCTGTGGGAATCCAGGACAAGGCAGAGTGGTTTGCAGCATCTGCGCAGGCTCAGCCTCTGGGCTGACCGTCCAAGCCGGGAGTCCGATAGGAACCCCAGGGCACGCAGTTTCTGAGGCAGAAATTTCAAACCGGTGAGCAGGAGAAGAGGGAAGCGAGAAGCTTGGAGATGCAGCCTGCACCCCACAGCTGTGAAGACAGGAGCTGCTTTGCCAGGGGGGCTCCTGGACAGCAGCAGGGGCTCTGCGGGAGCATCAGGGGCAGCTTTTTTCTTTTTCCTATTTTTTTTCCCTAAGTGCACACCCCCACCCTCCCTCAGAAACCTTGGCCCCCTCCCTGACAGAGCCTGAGGCTGACTCCTGAAGAGAGGAATGAGTCAGAACAAAGGAGCTTCAACTCCCTGGAGGTTAAGTAATTTACATGAGAAGAGGCTGCAGGTGGGAGCTACTAAACACTTTGTCCCCGCCCCCACCTCTTCTGGGCAGCTTGGGAAGCAGAATAACTTTGGCTGCTGAGACACAGGAAGGCCTACCAGCAGCTCTGAAATCTCCACCCCCCCACCCCCCAACATCCCCCAGTGGAAAGAGCACCCGAAGACGCACATCCAGTCCTCTGGCCGCGCAGAAATCAGAGTCCCTCTGGACAGGCAGGAGCAGAAATAACACTGACTTTGTTAAAAAACTACCAATCACACCTCGTAATTCCACTCATCTAAAATAAACCTGCATTACCAACCTTACTCTAGGTTCCAGGCGCCTGGCTCTGCCCCCACAGACACACAGGAGTGTGTGTATAGCAGAGGAAAACCTGAGGAGAGCTTGGCGGACTTCAGCCAAGATTGGCACTGGTTATTTCTTGTTTTTTCTCCCCCCTTTTTTTTTTGTTTTCAGTTTGGGTTTCTCTTTTGATGTGTAATATTGTTATTGTTAATTGGGTTCTCTTGGATGTTTTGGGGGTTTGTTTTGTTTTTCCATTGATTGCTTGTGTTGATTGTTTTTGGATTTTTCTATTTCATTAGTAATTTTAGTTTTTTATATAGATATATATAAAGGTGCATATATGTGGATATATATGTCCATATATATGGGGGTGTAGATATATATACATATATATTTTTTCTCTCTGCATTTTTCTCTCTTTGTTTCCTTCTCTTCTAATCTCCCTCTCTCCCTTCTTTATTGCTTCCTGTCAGCTTGATTTGCCTCTTCCTTTCCATTTTTTCTGCAAGTTTTTTTTTTCTCGTTGTTGTTGTTTTGTTTCTGCTGGTTTGTTTTCTCTTTGTGTTTGATTGATGTTTCTATACATGTTGAGTGTAGGGTGATGGTTGTTTTGTACATCAGAGAGTATCTGGTTACCTTTGGTGGCCATTGTGGTTGTACTTGTTGATCTGTTTTGTCCTAAAACACACTCTGCAGCGGGGCACAGCCAAAGAAGCACAAGAATCATCACACCCAGAGACCAACTTTAGATAAAACCAGAGCATTACAGGGTCTGACCTACAAGACTCACACTCAAAGGGAAATTACTACAGGCACAAGAGCCCTTTGGGGCCAAGCATCATCAGAGGGGTCAACCCTCACACAACAGCTTATAAACTTTGGACAGAGCTAATCCTCACAGCTAGTCAGCTTGGGAGTCAAGCCCAACTACTGACAAGCTGGAAGCAATAAAAACCAGACCTCAACAAGAGAAGGCACATACACAAGGAACACCTCTGGTATACACACATGGGAGAAAAGGGAGTCTGAGCAATTAAAATATAAAGGACATATACCACATAAGTTTACCCAGAAAAGACTGAGAGACCTAGGGGATCTACCTATTTCATCGAAGCAAACACAAACAGTAAGCCAGAATGGGAAAACAAAGAAACACATCCCAAATAAAAGAACAGAAGAAACATCCAGAATCTGTGGAATTAGAGGAAATAGAGGTAAACAACCTATCAGAGACAGAGTTCAGAACACTGATTATTAGAATGCTGAAATTAATGAGAATGAAAATAAGGATAGAGAAATCATGAAAAACAACCAGGTAGAAATAAAGAATACAATTACTGAATTAAATAACAAACTCAATGGAATTACTAGTAGATTGGATGAAGCAGAGGATCGAATCAGTGACTTAGAAGACAAGATAGCAGAGATCATCCAAGTGGAACAACAAAAAGTAAAGAGAGTAAAAACTATTGAGAATAGTTTAAGAGAACTAGGCGACAATACCAAACGCAACAACATGCACATCATAGAACTACCAGAATGAGAAGAGAGGGAGCAAGGGATCGAGAACATATTTAAAGCAATAATTTCTGAAAACTTCCCTAAACCGGCAAAGGAAATTGTCATACATGCACAGGAAGTACAGAGAGTTCCACACAAGATGATCCCAAACAAGCCCACACCAAGACAAGTTATAGTGAAAGTGGCAAGGGTTAAAGACAAAGACAGAATCCTAAAAGCAGAAAGGGACAGGAAGCAAGTTACATACAAGGGCACCCCCATAAGATTATCAGCTGACTTTTCTACAGAAACTCTGCAGGCCAGAAGGGAGTGGCAGGAGGTCTTCAGAGTGATGAAAAACAGAGGCCTACAACCTAGATTGCTTTATCCAGCAAGGTTATCATTTAAAATTGAAGGAGAGATAAAGAGCTTCCCAGACAAGAACAAGCTAAAGGAATTCATTACCACCAAGCCGGCATTGCAGGAAATGTAAAAGGGCTGCTTTAAGCAGAGGAAAGAGAAAAACAACCTAACTAAAGAAGACCAGGAACACAAATAACAAAATGGCAATAACTGCGCAGCTATCACTAATCACATTAAATGTAAATTGACTGAATGCTCCAATCAAAAGACATAGGGTGGATGAGTGGATAAGAAAGCAAGACCCTTGCATATGCTGTATACAAGAGACTCACCTCAGATCAAAAGACAC
>NW_017734601.1:0-3493 GCF_001890085.2 Hipposideros armiger | reverse complement strand
TCCAAACATAAAACATAACCCTCTGCCGTGGCTGAGGGACAAAAACCGGAAGTGTTCAAAAGTTCTGCGTCATCCTTTTCAGGGCTGGCGCAGCATCCTCAGCGCCCTATGCGGTTCTGACAAGGAATGTGCGTGGCTATATATAACGAACCGGTGCTGCTAGACCTGTTCACAACTTCTCTTCCATCAGACCAGACCACTCTTGTACTCCTGCCCATGCTCTCATCATTTCCTTTGTCTGTCTCCCTTAACTTTCCTTTGTGCCCACTCTTCCGTTCCAATGTGGCAGTCATGTCCATAAATTGCTTTAAAAGCGTAACAGTATTCCTTCACCTCAACTCGTACAGGTCCCCGGCAACCCAAACTTAAACCCTACCCTCCCTTAGGCCTCCGCAATCCCAAACATAAAACATAACCCTTTGCCATGGCTTAAGACGAACCCGGAACTGGTCAACAGTGCTGCGTCACAATTAGCAAGGCTGGCGCAGCACACCTCACGCCCAAACCGGTTCTGCCCAACATGAGCGTGCATAAATATAAACGATCAGTGCTCCTATACCTGTTCACAACTTCACTTCCAACAGACCGGACAACTCTTGTCCACCTGGGCTCGCTGTCAAGAACTTCATTTTTCCGTATTTCTTAACTTCCATTCGCGCACAGTCTGCCATTGTGATGCGTTCGTGCTGTCTCTAAATCCTTAAAGAGCCAAAGAGAATCCCCTAATCTGAACTCTAGGATGTTCCCCCCAAAAAAACATTAGCCCTACATTCCATTAGGCCCTGCTAAATCCAAACATAAAACAGAACCATGTGCCGGGGCTGAGGGACCCAAACCGCAAGTGGTCGAAACTGCTGCATCATCCTTAGCAAGGCTGGCGCCGCACACCTCGGCATCCTCCGCGGTTGTGTCCCCTCATGACCGCGGCTATGTAAAAGGACCAGTGTTGCTAGACTGAGTCACAACTTTCTTTTGAAAGCTGGGACAACTCTTGTTCTCCTTTCCTTGCTTTCAAGGACTTCCTTTATCCGTCTCCCTTACCTTCCCTTCTCGGCCTATCTGCCAGCCCGTCTTGTCCGTCATGTCCCTAAAGTGTCAAAAAGCCTAAGTGTATCCCCTCACCTGAACCCTAACATTTCTCCCACAACACAAACATCAACCCTACCCTCCGTTAACCCCCTCAAACCGAAACATAAAAAATATCCCTTTGCCATGGCTTATGACCCAACCCGGAAGTGGTCAACAGTGCTGCGTCACAATGAGCAAGGCTAGCGCAGCACACCTCAGCACCCAAACCGGTACTGCCGCCGCTTGCGCGCGCCTAAATTTAAATGAACCAGTGCTGCTAGACTGGTTCACAAATTCTCTTCCATCAGACCGGAAAACTCTTGTACACCTGCCCCCGCTCTCAAGGACTTGCCTCTTCCGTCTCCCTTATCTTCCCTTCGCACCCACTCTGCCGGTCCGAGGCGGCCGTCATGTCCCTGAAATGCCAAAAAGCCTAAGAGTGTCCCCTCGCCTGAACCCTAACATGTCACCCACAAATAAACATTAACCCTACCCTCCGTTAGGCCCCCCCTGAAACCTAACATAAAAAATTACCCTTTGCCAGGGCGTAGGGACGCTACACGGAAGTGGTCACCAGTGCTGCTTCACCCTTAGCAAGGCTGGCGCAGCACAACTCAGCGCCCAAACAGGTACTGCCTCCGCATGACCACGGCTATATTTATACGCACCAGTGCGGCTAGACTGGTTCAAAAATTCTCTTCCAACAGAGGAGACAGGTCTTGTCACCTGCCCCTGCTTTCAAGGACTTCCTGTGTCCATCTCCCTTAACTTCCACTCGCGCCCACTCTGCCGTTATGAGACGGCTGTCCTGTCCTTAAATCCCTAAAAAGAAAAACAGTATGCCCTCATCTGGACCATAACATGTCCCTGAGATAATAACATTAGCCCTACCCTCAGGTAGGCCCCGGCAACCCCAAACATGTAATATAATCCTCTGCAGGCCCTGAGGGACCGAAACCGGAAGTGGTCAAAACTGCTGCGTCATCCTTCGCGAGGCTTGAGCAGCACACCTCAGCGCGCCCTCCGCGGTTGTGTCCATGCATGACCGCGGCTGCGTAAAAGGGCCATTGCTGCTAGACTGGTTCACAACTTGCTTCTGAAAGCTGGGACAACTCTTGTTCACCTCTTCCTGCTTTCAATGACTTCCTTTGTCCGTCTCCTTTAACTGCCCTTCGAGCCTTCTCTGCCGATCCGAGGCGGCCGTCACGTGACTAAAATGAAAAAAAGTCTAAGGGTATCCCCTCACCTGAACACTAACATGTCCCCCACATTCCAAACATTACACACTCTCACTGAGGCCCCGGAAATCCAAACATAAACTATAACCCCGTGCAGCGGGTGAGGGACCCAAACCGGAAGTGGTGAAATGTGCTTCGTCATCCTTAGCATGGCAGGCACAGCATCCTCAGCGCCCTATGCGGTTGTGCCCAGCAATATGCGTGGCTATGTATAAACGAACCGCTGTTGCTAGACCTGTTACAACTTCTCTTCCATCAGACCAGACAACTGCTGCCAACGCTCTCATGATTTCCTCTGTTCGTCTCCCTTAACTTTCCTTTGCGCCCACACTTCCATTACAATGTGGCAGTAATGTCCCTAAATTGCCTAAAAAGCGTAACAGTATTCCTTCACCTCAACCCGTACAGGTCCCGGACAACCCAAACTTAATCCCTACCCTCCCTTAAGACCCCACAATCCCAAACATAAAACATAACCCTTTGCCATTGCTTATGACCCAACCCAGAAGTGGTCAACAGTGCTGCGTCACAATTAGCAAGGCTGGAATAGCACACCTCAGCACCCAAACCGGTTCTGCCCAACATGAGCATGCCTAAATATAAAAGACCAGTGCTCCTAGGGCTGTTCACAGCTTCACTTCCAACAGACCGGACAACTCTTGTCCACCTGGCCTCGCTCTGAAGAATTCATTTGTCCGTATTTCTTAACTTCCATTCGCGCACAGTCTGCCATTGTGATGCGTTCGTGCTGTCCCTAAATCCTTAAAGAGCTAAACAGAATCTCCTAATCTGAACTCTAGGATGTTCCCCCCCAAAAAACATTAGCCCTACATACCGTTAGGCCCTGGTAAATCCAAACATAAAACATAACCCTGTGCCAGGGCTGAGGGACCCAAACCGGAAGTGTTCAAAACTGCTGCATCATCCTTTCAGGGCTGGCGCAGGATCCTCAGTGCCCTATGCGGTTCTGCCAAGGAATGTTCGTGGCTATATATAAACGAACCAGTGCTGATACACCTGTTCACAACTACTTTTCCATCAGACCAGACAACTCTTGTACTCCTGCCCACGCTCTCATGATTTCCTTTTCCCGTCTCCCTTAACTTTCCTTTGCGCCCACTCTTCCATTCCAATGTGGCAGTCATGTCCCTAAATTGCCTAAAAAGCGTAACAGTATTCCTTCACCT
>NW_017734600.1:0-3551 GCF_001890085.2 Hipposideros armiger | reverse complement strand
TACTGCTGCTAATTTTATTAATTGGATCATACATCAATAATATTTTTAATTTATCACTAAAAAATGTCAGGGTTGCACTGATACAATAAAGCATGTATGTCATATACACATAAAAAAATGCATGGATTCACACACACTAGAGAATTAAACTTCACTGAACAAGTTCCCTCCACAATGAAAGAAAGTTATTTATTTTGCTAGAGATCTCCATCCTCTTCTCCGTCATATTTTGTTCTTCCCTTCTCATCTGGAAAATAACTTCTCACTTTGATTGTTACTGCCCAAAATGTCATGTCTATTTACTAAGCCTTCCTGTCCCATTAAAAAATGCTTTTGTCTTTTTACATAAAAATAAAAAGGATATCATCAAAACTGCTTACCTTACAAATAAAAAAATAAGAGAACACTTCAATTAAGTTCCAACACTTTAAAGACATTCCATAGTTCTCCTGTGGTATGCTTTAAACGAGCCACCTGGATTTCAACAAAATTAAGGTTTAAAATGTTGAATGAGGAATCCAGAATTTTCATACCAGTTTTCCCAGGGCTGAATCCTCATACCAATTCTGCTTTGCAGCATGTGTTGCACTGTTTTGCTCCATGAAAATAAGGTTGTGAGGGGAACTACACATGCCAAACTTAGAATTGTGAGAAAGCATTAAAAATTGGAGGGGATATAGAGAATTAAATTATTTGCAATGAAATTAGGCAAATAATGAAATTCTTCATTAGAAGTTTATTAGAGTTCTCCAGAGAAACTGAACCAATACAATGAGTGTGTGTGTGTGTGTGTGTGTGTGTGTGTATGAAATGACCCACACAATTGTGGAGACTTGACAAGTTCAAAATCTGATGGATGAGTTTGGCAGAATGGAGGCTTAGGGAATGGTTTCAGTTCAGGTTCAAAGGCAGTTCGCTGGATAATCTGAGAACAGCCAATGTTGCTGATCCAGTCTGAATGCAGTCTGCTGGCAGGGTTCCCTCCTGTTCAGGGGAAGTCAGATTTTGTTCTACTCAAGACTTCAATTGATAGAATGGGCCCAGCCATATTAATGAGAGCGACCCGCTTTCCTCAGAGTCCCCAGAGTTCAGGGTAAATCTTATCCAAAAGCATGCTCACATAGAACATCTAGAATAACATCTAGATCCAGGCGCTGTGGCTCAGCTAAGTCCAAACTTAAAATTAACTGTCCCAAAAAGGAAATACGTCATGTCACCAATAGTTTCCTTCTTTCAGAAAAAGTGCAAATTACAAAAATACCAAGCATATTTTCCAAGTGGTAGGGATATCCATATGACAGATGAAAGAAAGATGCATTTTTGTAAAATTCCTCTTGGTGGTTTTTTTTAAAATGGTAGACATGAAATATGTCCCTGAAAATGATTGCCTCCTTACTGAGGCATACATAGCAGTGATCTTAAATTTTCCATATTGCAAGAATATTTTATTTTAAATGATAAAAATAATATAAATTGGATTTAAAATCAAGGTTACCTGGAGATGGAAAATCTCAAAGTTTTACAATCATCCCCTCTGTATACTACTTGGATTGTTCTCTGAGGAACCAATGAAATGTGGGTTTCTTAGGTACTCATATTAACAGTCATGTTCCTGTATCCAACAGGTTCAGGGTACTAATCTGTTGTATTTTATCTATACTGGCTTAACTAGATTCCTTGGTCATTTAAATTTATGATCACTGATAGGGAAATCTTTCTAGATTATTTTGTAAATGAAGTCAACTACCCGTATAGTTCTTTTGAATGTTACATACCCCACATTTAGACTAATCCCATTTGTAGTGAATGATAAAGATCTCCCAGGCTTGAACCTATCTCCTTAAATTATCTTTCCTTCTCTTGAGAACTTGAAACCTTACTGCTACAACTATATTACAGACATTTTAAGAGGCTTGGGGTGGCCTTAAACCATTAATCCATTCTTGTCATATCTATTACATCAAGTTACATTTGGAAGCTATTCCATCTACCTCAATTTACTTAAAAAAAAAAAAAAGAACTTTTAAAGTCACTTGCCATAATACACCCTACTTAAAGAGTGAGTATATTTGCACTTCTTATTAAATGCACTTGTCCAATTTTTCTTAGGTCTTACTTTAGGAAAAACATTTTAGCAACTGGTAGGATAGTTGATTCAGAAAAATTAGGATAAAAATGATAAAATCTCTATGACTGTAAATATGAGATGAGTTACTTTATGGCAAGAAAATTCTAAATCCAGGAAAGCAACCGCTACCTCTTATTTTGTGACAAGTCTTAGAATCTAGGAAAATTTTAGATATCAATATTAAAAATCCTAAATATATATTTAAAGAGAAGTGAAATGTCCTTTCAACAACTCTCTTGTCATTATATTGATTGTTCAAATAGTTAATACTATCTGCATATCTAGTAAATAAATATTTAAAGAATTCAATGAGTTATTAAAAGGTTGCCTCTAGAGCTGTTTTTAGAATCAGTCTCTTCAGTGTGAGAAGCAGATGGGAGCATGGTGGCCTCTCACCTAAAATTTTTGCAGTGATGGATCTGCTGAAAAATATAAACATGTCCATGAATATATGCATGAGTATACATATATATATATATATATGTATATATGTATATACATATATATATACACTTTTACATAATTGAATTAAACAATATCTTGAACTTTTTTTCCTACTCAATAATGTGTAACAAACCATTTTCTAGTTTACCTCCCCTTTAATAGATAATGAAATGTGGCAGATGAAAAATCAAAACCAAACCAAAAACCTCTTGTGTCTAAAATCAGACCGAACTAATTTTCTCTATAATCCTGAGGCATTTTTAATAGACTTTTATTATCTAAATTCTCATTTATGTTATAATTACATTTTTAGGTTTCCGACTCTCTAAAATGTGAGCAAATTGAAGATAATGATGATGTACCTTTATACCTAAAATAACACAAAACATAATGTAGGTGCACGAACATGTTGAGAAACATTAAATTAAATTGAGCTGAGCCCATTGTAAATTCTAAAATGTTTTTTAAAAAAAACATGAAATGTTATTATTTCAATGATACCAGATATTCACACTGTCAGGAATTTAAACCAATGTATATTATAAAGTGCCACACATAAGAAATTTTATATGGAAACTAAATTGTCTTCTGTCTGGCAAAATGTCTTTCATGATTTTCCAGGAAAATTATTTGTAGGGACTCTAGATTGGTGATGTATTATCTGTTCCTGTCATCCCTAAAATGGTATGACTGTGAGGCCAAACATAGTTATCTCAGAAATTAATTCAGATTTGTAGTTGTATTTATGTACTATATAACAACAATATGATATGCCAAAGATCATAGTGATTACTTCTGTGACTTTCACATTGAAAAAATATTAATAAAGACAGCCATTAAAATGGCATTCATTTTCTTATTTGTAACTATAAAACTTTCAGTGCATTTCCAATTTATTTCACTTGTTAAATTTTCCCAGAAAGTAATATCTATCAATAGATGTTAAAACAGGTAGAAAACTTTTTTCTTCTCTCAGTTA
>NW_017734599.1:2325-3551 GCF_001890085.2 Hipposideros armiger | reverse complement strand
ATCCAAAGAAAGTATGGACTTTCATTAATAATGTATATACATTGGTTCACTAATTGTGATAAATGTATCATAATAATGTAAGATGTATAACAGGGTAAATGGCACATGAGATATATAGAAACTCTGTAACATCTTTGTAGTTTTTCTGTAAATTTAAAATAAAAAGTAAAATTAAAAGTTTATTAAAACATACCAAATTAAAAAGAATAAAAATAATGACAGAAAATTGGCGAAGACTTAGAGTATTCTAAGATTCCAGGATTATCAGGGAAGTGGAAAAAATAATATTGGGTTGTTGAAAAAGTCATGATGTATTTTTTCTATGTTTTTTGTTGCAAAAATGCGCCATGGCTTTTCCGACAACCCAATAATTTCAAGTAGACCCTAATAAAGATGTAGGCTATACTCTCTAGAGCAACACTTAGTAATACATTTTCTACAATGATAGAAATGTCCTATATCATTATTGGCAATACCTTAGACATTAGCCATATGAGACTTTGACCACTTGAAATGTGTCTAATGTGACTGAAGGACTGAAATTTTAACTTTATTTCAAATTAAATACCTTCCTATTGCTAGTAGCTACCACACTGGATAAAATAACTCCAGAATAATCAAAAAGAATAGTAAAAACATATGTAATTAACTAGTTCTTAGAAGAAAAAACAGCAAATAATAAAAATATTATATATGATTAATCCAATTTTAAGTAAAAAAGGAGAAAATACATAAGATAATACAGGTGGGCCAAAAACAAATAAACAGTAAAATGGTAGCTATAAACCCAACTGCATCAATATTACATTAAATGAATTTGGAATAAATACGCCAAATAAAAGACAAAGTACATGCTGCTCACAACTATTGGGTTTTCAGGAAAGTCATGACGCATTTTTGCAATGAAAAACAGAAAAAGTACATCATGACTTTTCCGACAACCCAATATATACTATTTATAAAAAAAAAAACAAAAAAAAACCACACAAAAAACCGAGGACATAGTAAGTTTGAAATGTGAAGACATAGAAAATTTGAGGGAAAAAACAGATAGGAAAACATATACCATGCTAACAGTAATAGATGATAGATAAATAGATGATAGATAGATAAATCTATCCCTATTCCCAAATAGAGAGATAAGATAGATAGGCAGTATAATTCTATCAATAGTAGCTAAATTAGATTTTAAGGCAAGATGGATTCCAACAGATAAAGAAGGATAT
>NW_017734599.1:0-1310 GCF_001890085.2 Hipposideros armiger | reverse complement strand
TCAATAATATTGTGATAGTGTGGTACAGCATCAGGTGGTTGCTGAACTTATCATGGTGATCACTTCTTTAGGCATATAAATAGTTGAATAACTATGGTATATACCTAGAACTAATATAAAATTGTATGCTAGCTATATTTTAATAAAAACCTTGAAAATAGTAAAGATATAAAATATCTGAAAATTAATAAAATTTACCTAATTAGTATATGTAAAACATGCTGACATTGTAGAATTAATATTCTCTACAAATATTTATGGGCTATTTACCAAAACTGACCATATCTGGTCCATAATGTGAGACTCAACAAATTTTAAAATATTGAAATCACCCAGAGTATGTTCTAAAAACAGAAATAATTTTCAAAGACATACCATAAGAAAAAGACACACAAACCAATAGGAAAATAGCCAAAAAGGATGAACAGACAATTTATAAGACAGGATATCAAAATATCCAATAAACATGTGAAAAAGAGCTCAACATCATTAATTACCAGCAAAATGCAAATTAAAACCACAGTAAGATGCTATTATAAATACACAGCAATGGCTAAAATGAAAAGAAATAAAGATGGTATCAATTGTTAGCAATGACATGGAATAAATGGAACTTTCATATGCTGTCAATGGAAATGGAATATGGTCATCCTTTTTGGAAAACTGTTCAGTAAAACTGTATATAAGTGGTATATATGCATACTCTTATGACCCTCAATTTCATTCTTCATTATACGAAGAACAGAAATTTGTACAAATACTCATCAAAACATATATGCTAGAATGCTCACGGCAACACTATTCTTAGTAGACCAAGCTGGAAAATAAACCCATTATCAGTAGAATGGACAAATAAATTGTGCTACATTCATGCTGTGAATTATTACAAGGTGATAAGAAATTAATAAACTACAATTACACACAACAGGAATAAATCTCACACATAAAATGTTGAGTAAAAGAAGACAAATACAAAAAATGTCTACTGTATGAGTCCATGTATATATAGTTCAAAATCAGACAAAACTAAGCCAGTTCAATCTTGAGGGTATATTGGCTGGAAGGGGGAATGAGGAAACTTCTGGGATGATGATAATGTTCTATTTTTTATCTGAGTTCTGGTGTCATAGATGTATTCATTTTGTGTAAATTCTTTGAGTTCTACATTTATGATTAGTCCTCTTTTTATGTATGTATGTATGTATGTATGTATGTATGTATATTTTACTAAAATGTTTACATAAAATAAAAAAATAAAAAGAAGAACTCTAGTTTGTGGTCAAGATACCTGACTCTAAATATTTAAAACT
>NW_017734598.1:0-3553 GCF_001890085.2 Hipposideros armiger | reverse complement strand
CTGGCCCTCGGGGGCTGGTCTCTCGACGCGCACACGCGCACAGAACAGGCGCGCACACCGGTCCGCACACGCCGCAGTGATTGGGGCGGGCTCCCCAGCGACCAGGCTGAGGCTGGGGACGGTCAGACCCGCCTGGCTTTACGTCCCGCCGCTCCCTCTCTGCGTGGCACGGGACGAGGGACTCGATCCCCAGGAGCCTCCGTTTTCACCTTGGTGAAATGGAAACAGTAACCGTGTCTGCCTCAGAGAGCTGTTTGAGAATTAGATGAGACGATAGAATTTACCTGCCCAGTAAAGTGCGCACACAGAGCCTGCCTCAGAGAAGCTCTCGGTAAACCCTGTCCGGGAGCAAAAGGGCAGGGAGAGTCGCTGGAGTATCGGGAGGACTCCCTTCCTTCTCCCGGTAGCCAGAAGGGGGCGCTGCTGCCCAGCCTCGCGGGCTTGGGGTCCTGAGCACCCTAGGCAATGGGGAGGAGATGGGGAGGCCCCGCCTTTTAATACCACCACCACCTAACACTTACTGAGCCAGGCCCTAACCTAGACACCTTGACTGCGTTGCCTCACTCAACCGTCACACAAGCCTATGAGGTTACACTATTACTCATTTTACACATAAGGAAGCTGAGGCACAGAGAGGTTAAGTACCTCACTTAGGGTCACACAGCTAACAATTCAATCCTATGCAGCGTGGCTCCCAAGCCCCCTTTTTTTTTTAAATTAAAGTCTATTGGGGTGACAATGACTAGTAAAGTTACATATGTTTCAAGTGTACCAAGCCCAATCCACTCCAAACTAAAAGCTTTGTTTTGTACAGTGGTGTATCTAATGTGCCAGGGCTTAAAACAGTGCCTGGCACATAGTTGGCACTCAATAGGTATTTGTTGAGTGAATAACAGTGCATACTATGTACCACTTTACATATATTATTTCATTTAATCCTAATAACTTTTTTACTTAGCCACTATTATTACCTCCACTTTACAGATAATTGAGGCTTACAGTCGCTAAGTACTTGGGGACTCTTGATTATCACCTTAGAACAGCCAGGGCCAAAGCCTGTGACTCAGTGTTCACTGGGCCATTCCCCTGCCCAGAGTCAGATGGGCTCCCCGCTTACTGCCCGAAGCCCAGCCCTTCAGTCTGGCCTGTGAAGCCTCCACTCTGCAGCCCTGACCCAGGCTTCTTACAGCTGGACTGTTCAGTGGGCCCACTGAATGCATGCTTTCGGTATCAGCATGAGTTGGATTTGATGTTTCAAAAAAGCATATGGAAAATCAGAACATTGTGGGAGTTCCTTATACTTAGGGTTCATCATTGCCTCTGTATTTTTTATTATACCCAGTGGGTGGGCACCATAACATTTCCAAGGCTTACCATCTGAATGTCTTCATTCACCTAGGGCTGGGGCAGTATCTCTGGTGCATTCCCCACCCCCTTGCACTCTCACATCTCTGTGCCTTTGTTCACACTCTTCTCTTCCTGCATCTCTGGCTAAGCTGACTCATCCTTCCTTCCAGGATTGGCACCAACACCCCTTCCCAGAAAGCCTTTCCAGATGCCTGTTCAGATCCCTGGGCTTGGTTGCCGGTTTGCTTTATGACCTTTGACAAGTCACATCCCCTTCAGAGACAGGGGGGTGCCTATCTATAAAATGAGGAGGTTGGATGAGATGATTTCTTAAGATCCTTTTCAGCTTGGACATTCCATAATTCTATGGTGCATTTTAAAACTGTTAGCATGGGATGCCTTTTTAATTACCAGAATCTGCCATGTCCCTAAACCAGGCCAAAATGGCTTGGACTAGCTGAGCAGAAAAACAGGGCCCAGATTATACACACACAGAGATGACAGGAGACTTAGGAAGCATGTAAGCCTGTGCATCGGAGTTATGCTAGAGTGACAGCACATATACTTAGTCTGCTTTTATGAGGGGATAATAACACTCATTTGTGGTCTAGCTCCAAGTTCTGTGCAGCTCCACCATGGCCAAAAGACAAGGCCATGGTCACTCTATTTCAGCCTTTAGAATCCCAGACTTGCAGTCAAAGGTAGCTCACCTTGAGCGAGTGCTCATCCAGCCTCTGCTTGCATATCTCTGTTAACGCAGAGCTCACCACCTGCCCAGGGGACCCCTACCTTCTTTTGGCTGTAAGAAAGCTGCTGGGAGAGGGACAGGTCATGAAGGGGACCGGAGAGGCCAGAAGGCCCCGACTTAACAATCAGGGCAGGCAACAGGAGAAGGGCTCCTCTGGCTCCTCCTCACTTCAGGCCTTCGAAGGCAGCTGCTAACCCAAAGGTGCACAGGAAGTGGTCCTGATGCAGGAGGGCTCTGAAGAAGCCCCAGGCTGATTACTGCCCACTTGGGGGCAGACACCCAAGCTCCCGGGTCCTGCCCTTGCTCCCTTTTACTCCAGCAGGAGAAACAGTGCTGGGCCTGGGGTTGTTCAGCTTGGAGGTGAGAATTATGGGAACAGGTGATTGCTCCTGGGTGGAGGGAGGGTCAGGTGTCTGTGTGCCCAGAGCAGGACCAGCGGATTCCAGCTGTTTACAGGTAGTGAGATCCCCATCATAAGGGGTGTGCAATGGGGCGGTAAGACCTTCCAGAGGGAATCTTACTGAAGGGCTAGGCCAGATGCCAGAGGTCTTTATTCAGACAGCATGAACAAGCCACAGTCCCTCAGACACACGCTCTGTCCCAGCGCCAGCCTCACTCAGACACAGTTCTTTTGGCACTGTGTCGCCTCTGGGGTCCACACATGGATGTGAGCCAGCCCTATCACACCCGGCTGGGCACAGAGCTGGGTGCCAGCACTGAAATTTAAGGGACTTCCCATACCATTCCCTAAATCCAGGTGCCGGCGTGGGTCTGGTCCAGGCAAGTCTGAGGCCAAGGGCCCCACCACCTCCAATTGAGGGCTCCCCCAGCTCCAGACCGCGAGGCTGACTTGGGCAGACTCTGACTGCCCCACCCTGCATGCCCAGGCTGGCTCCATAGAGACCTGGAGATGTCCCCCGTCCTGTTTCTGAGGCCCAGCAGGTCACCCAGCTAAAAGGGGGAGAGTCCCAACACGGGTCCCGCGGGACACTCAGGCCACAAGGGGGCCTGTCGGGACCGGCTCGCCACACCCAGTGTGAGTGGCCCTTACTGCAGGCGGGAGGGGTGGGCAGTGCAGATTGTATCCATCCGGGCCCCAGCCGTCGGGAGCATGCACCTTAGGGCGGCCCCTCCCCGCAGCCTAGCGAGGAAGGGGCCCACCATTGCACCCTCTATCCCGATGAGAAAACTGAGGCCTGGAGAAAAACACTGCTTTGTGCAAGGTCACGCGGAGGGGCTAGAAGCCAGGTCCCCCGCGGTGCGCCTTGCCCTAGCATCCCTCTTGGGGTGCTGCAGCCAGGAGGCGCAGCACGCACACAGCGTAAAGACCGAGAAGGCACGGCTGGCGGCGCAGGGCCACCCTACCTTGATGACGGCCGCGCAGGTGGCGGTGGCGGCGGTGGTGTCCGGCTCCGGCTCCGGCTCCGCGCTCCTCGCCTCCCGCCGAGTCCCGGCTCC
>NW_017734597.1:0-7415 GCF_001890085.2 Hipposideros armiger | reverse complement strand
ATAGACAGACAAATAGATCAAATCAACAGGATACAGACTCCTGGAATAATTCACTTAATTCTCATTACCACCTATAAACAGGGTCCTCAGCCTTTGCCTCATAGATAAGAGCCTGTGACTTGGCAAGGCTGTCACATGGAGATGCAGACAGGGCTTGAACCTGGGTCTCTGAAAATCTATTGTTGAAAAAATATGTCATGACTTTTCTGGCAACCAAATAGGTTGTGCCTTTACCCGTGTCCTATGTGCTCAGAGTAAAACAATTGACTAATCATGGCCCCTTTGAATGAAGAAAATGGTTACGATGTTTGAAGGCTGGAAAGTAGAAAAGTACATTAGAACAATTTTTATTTTAAAAAGTTTAAAGTTTTTCACTGAAAGATGTAAGACATTTTCTTAAAAAAATTGTAAAACATTTTATTTCCTGCTAAGATGAATATATTTTAAAATTCATTAACTCTAAATTTTTGAATAAGAAAAGGTTATCTGCTTTTGTTGCTGACACCGCCTCATCTACTAAAGGAAAGCAATCTCTCTCTAGGTAGCCTGCACAGTGCTGCATTCGTTTTTTTTTCGCTTGTACTCCATGCTGTTCCAAAAGGATTTATGGCGATTATGAAACATATATGTTACAGTGTAAGCAGCGCAGTTGGAGCCTCATGTACCTTGGTCCCCGAGAGCCCCTGTGCTGTCTGCACCTTGAGTGTTAGCTCTGTGAGGGCAGAGGCTGTGTGTCTTGCCATCACTGTCTCCTCAGCGCCTGGGCACGGGGCACTGGAAGAACATCAGTGCCCACTCTCAAAAGCATCAACTTATAATTTTCATATAGTACATTGAATTTATACTTAGCATAATTTCACTCTTGGTTTCATAAATTTATAAAGATTATAGCTGTCATTTTGAAAATCAGTTTTAAGTTTTAGAGTTTTACCTTCAAAAAGTGTGTGATGTTGGGCCAAACGCTATCCCAGTGACACCCCTATAGCTCTTTTTCTTAATCGATTCTTACCATCTCAGTTGCTCTTGGCTGTGGTCTCATAAAAGAGTGCACAGTGTGCCTATGAGGGAAAAGCTGACATGGGCTTGCCCGCCTGCCTTTCTTCCTTTTCCTTCCCACCTGGGACTGATCACCGAAACTCCTGTGATGTGATGTTTTTTAACAATGGGAGGACTTGGCGCGGCCGCTGGCAGGCTCTGCAGCCTTGGCACGCCATCCATGTGAGCGGCCACCGCTGTGGAGAGCAAATGAGTCTGCATCAGATCTGTAAGTCACTTAGAATGGCGCTTGGCACGGAAGGGTTCAATAAATGCTAATTATTAGTTTTAGGGTTTTTATGAGGCTTAAATTAAGTGAGAATATGCATGTAAAATGTATAGTAGAGTATCTGGCATTTATTAAGTGCTCAATAAATGCTAGTGGCTCTAATTTAAATATTCAGGTGCCAATATGTCTAAAGAGGCTGTGTCTTTGGACCTCCGCACATGTCATATCTTTACTGAATGTATTTTGGGGCATGAGGGAAAATGATTCATTTCTCTGCTGGCTTTTACCAAAAGNAGTGAAGCAACGTCCTCCACAACTAGACTGAAGAACAAAACGACAGCAACTTGTCTGTTCCCCTTCCCCCAATTCCCCAGCACTATTCCCATCCCCCCAATTCCCCAATAAAAATCTTTAAAAAAAATGTAAGTGGAAGCAAATTGGTAGGACCTAGAAACCTGGACTACACAACAATGGCATACACTAAAAGTGGAAATTTGTGGGTAAACATCAAAGAGTTTTTATTACATAAGCTATTAAAATATAATTGGTTGTTTAAATTAAAAAACGGTAGCACCATATTGTGATGTTTGTAACACATGCAGGTAAAATGTATAACAGTAGTACAAAGGCGGGAGGAAAGAAGTAGAAAGACTTGTAAGGTTCTCCTGCTACACTTGAGCCGTTGTGATAGCACTTGAAGGCAGACTGTGATAAGTTAAAGGTGTATATTATAAACCCAAAAATCCCTAAAATAGCTCAATGGGGTAGCACAGTCAGTAAGCAAACAAAGGAAATAAAATGGAACCATATAAAATAGTTAAAAGAGCACAGAAAAGGAAGAAAAAGGAAGAGAGAACAATGGATGGATATAAAACAAAGAGGAAATTGACAGAATTAAACTTGACCAGATTAGTAAATATTTGTGGTCTAAACACCCCAATTAAAAGGCAGAGATTGTCAGATTGAATAAAAAAGGAAGACACAAGTGTATGCAGCCTCCAAGAAACCCACTTTAAATATGAAGACACATTGGGCTGACCCAGTGGCTCGTAAGTTAAGATTTGGCTTGGGATGCCAGCTCTGAGCAGCAGGGCTGCTGGTTTGGATCCCACATGGGCCCGTGATGCTGTGCCCTCTACAGCCAAGATGGTGAACAACAGCTCGGCCTGGAGCTGGGCTGTGCGTAAGCTGCAGTGGGGCTGCAGTGGGCTGCCATGAACTACTGAGTGGCTGGCAGCCAGCGTGAGCAGCTGGCAGCTACCATGAGTGGATGTCCAATGACCGGCAAGTGACTCTCTCACCCAGGAAGAGTGCAATGGTCACAATACCAACATAGGTCAGTAAAGCGACGTCTTCCACAACTATACGGAAGAACCAAAGGACAGCAACTTGTCTGTTCCCCTTCCCTGATTCCCCAATGCTGTTCCCTCCCCCAATTCCCCAATAAAATCTTTTAAAAATTGAAGACACAAATAGGTGAACAGCAATAGGAGAAGAAAGATCTATAATGCCGATTCTATATTAATATCAGAAAAGAGTAAGGAATAAAGATCATTTCATAATGAAGAAGGGATACATTCATCAAAATAACATAATAAACATCTATTTACCTAATCAACAGCTGTTAAACACACGAAGCAAAGACTTAGAGAAATGAAAGGATTAATAGAATCTAAATTATATTCAGATATATCGATATTCTCTTTTCAATAATTGATAGAACAAGTAGACAGGAAGGAATTAAGGCTGAAGAAGACTAACACTCAACCAGTTTGGCCTTGTTTATCAGAGCACTCTGCCCAACAAGAGTACGGTACACTTTTCAGGTACACTGGGGACAGTTGTTAGAACTGTATTCTATGCCATAAAATAAGTCTGTCTACTTTTAGAAGGATTTAAGTCATACAAGATATGTTTTTTAACGGTGATGAAATTAAATGGAAAATTTGTGACAGGAACATCTGGAAAACCCCTTAAGTATTTGGTAACTAAATCACATACTTCAAAATAACTCACAGGTGGAAGGAAAACTCAAAAGGGATATTTGAAAGTACTTTGAATAAAAATGAAAAAACTAATCAGTTCAAAATGTTTATGATACTGGTTTAGAAAAGAAAAAAAGGTCTCAAATTATTGGGTTGTTGGAAAAGTAATGACCTATTTTTTCCATGCTTTTCATTGCAAAAATGGATCATGACTTTTGTGACAACCTAATAGCTCACACAATTGTTCCACCTAAGAAACTAGAAAAAGGAGAGCAAATTAATCCCAAAGTAAGAAGATGGGAAATAAATAAAGGTAAGGAGGAATCAGTGAAATAGAATACAGAAGAAATACAGAGAAAATCAATAAGATTGATCAGCAAAAAGAGAAGACGCCAGGGCCGGCTGAGTGGCTCAGTTGGTAAAGAGCTCGCTCAAGAGTTTGAGCTCTGAGCAACAGCGGTTCGAGTCAGCCCGAGCTGAGCAGCCGTGAGCTGCCAACAGGTGGCGGGATGGCTCNTGTGGTGTATGACAGACTGTACAGAGAAGGTTCTAGGTTACATTGTAACCCTTTCTACGACTGTGGTCAGCAAAACCATCAGCAGTAATGTTCAGTCTCCCAGAAAAAGGCAGTTAGGGGAAAATTAAAAAATTAAAATTTTATATAGTATGTATATATAAAGTTCAGTACATTAAAGAAGGCATCAAATTTCCTGACAAACCAAATCAGAACCTCTCTGAGTATCCGATCGTTCTCTTCACTGGTTCAGCCGACATTGCTTCTTGTTATTATCTGTTGGCACAGATGTCTTTGTTTAGCTTTTCCTAACTGTCTTTGTTTTCAGTGTGTTGGTTGGTCAGAGTAGGTACTTTTACTGATGTGTGAGCTTTTCCCTGAGGCAGAGTTTTCTATCTTAATATTTGACTCCAGAGAACAATTTGAATTTGTAGTTTTCACTGAAAACTACATGAAAGGGACATACACATATGATCAGAAAGATAAATTCTAGAAGCATGTATATTTATAGATCAATAACAATAAAAAAGTGTCCTATGCTAGGAACAATAGGTGTTTATTTCAAATTGCAAACACTAGGTAAAAAGTTCCCCCACCCTATTATAAAGTGCAGTGGGCTCAGCATTCAGGGGTTTATATGCGTGTTTGCGACGATCTGAGAGCAGCCTTTCAAGCTCTCTGCCACTTGGTAACATGCAATTTTATTGAGGCTGGAGTCTGAATTATGCATTCGTGGAGATTAGTGATGGAGTGGGCGGTTGGGCCGAGGGCCCCACCTGGCACCTGCACCTCAGTTCAGATTTCTGTCCTCTGCCTTGATCCACTCTGTGTGTGTGTGTTGGGGGGTCGGTTCTAGGACATATGGGTGTGAAGAACTTCGAGTTTCACTAGGGGCTTTAAATATATGTTTCATGATTTTTAAGGGCCTTTATGTGCTCCTTAAAGAAAACTTAGAATATGTAGAAAAGTAGGAAGAAAAAAAAGCATCCATAATTTCACTGTTTTCACATTATTCATAAGTTGGTGTATTTTTTCGCAAATTTTTCTATGCCTATTTTTGTCATTTCTATGTAGTTTTAATATCATGTATGTATATAGTTTTTTTATTGTATAAGCTTGTCTTGGTGTAATTAATGAGAATGATTCTTTAAGGAAAGGGTTGAGAACTAATTTTAGCTGTAACTCACATTACTTTCTTGTCTTTATCTGGTTTAATTGCCTGTGTGCCTTAGAATTTCTCAGATTTTTAGACCATTTGCATTATGTTGAGAGAGGGCGGGGAGAGGCACTGACATTGGTTTATTAATGTTATTTCTCTTCTGTTCTTCATGAGAATCCTAGCAGTTAGGTTCTAGCCTGTTTGATGCATGAGGAAAGAGAACAATGGAGTTGAAGTCCCTTTTCCAGGTCACACGGGCATGTAGCTGATGGATGCAGACCCAGGTTGGTCAGACAAATTGCTGTTCACCCAGACAACTGCCAGCAGCACGGGGCAGGTATTCCCATCGTGAACAGCATGGGTGCCTTGTTTTACTGGAGGACATTAGCGTGCACAGAGCACACTCGGGGTTGGATGGAGTTGGCGTGTTCCAGAGGTTTGGTGTATTAGAAGGCTAGGGTGTACATGTGCACAAAAATAACCACAAATGCAGAGGTGCTCAGTCCTCTGTTAGTGCCTTACAAACGATCAGAAGCTCAGATAAATGTTTTGTGTTATGCAGATGGATGGAATTAATGGCTGTCATATTATCATTTAAACATTTCTCATAATGAAATCTTATTAAACTGATGTTGTCTTTTGGGGGAGAAAAAAGTTCATGGGCAGACATGAAGGTGTTCACTGGGTTGCATTCCTTCCTGGAAGCTCTGGGAAAGAATCTGCTTCCAGCTCATCAGGTTATTGGCTGAACTTGGTTCTCTGTCGGTCGTACGGCCAAGGCCCCTATCTCCGTGCTGGCTGTCAGCCAGGGGCCAGTCTTTGTCGTAGAGGCTGCTGCCACTTTTCTCATGTTTTCCAGGAAAGGTGTGTGACTTTCTCCCTGTCCTGCTCTTGTGCTGCACCCCTCTGCTTCCAGCAGGTGAAAGTTCTCTGCTCTGAATGCCCCACCTGGTGGGTCAGCCAATCCAGAGTGATCTCCGGGTCTCTTTGTTAAGGTTCTTGGCCACAGTTCTATTTGCAGAGTCCTTTTTGCCATGTATATGGGTTCAATAGTGTATCCCCCTATCTCCCCAAATCCTCCAAATTCATGTCTACTTAGTACTTAAGAAGGTGACATTATTTGGGAATAATTTCTTTGTAGATGGAATTAATTAAGATGAGGTCATACTGGAGTAGGGTGGGCTATAATCCAATTACCAGAGTCCTTATGAGAAGATAAAGTAGAGACACAGACACACAGGGATAAGGCCATGGAGACAAAGGCAGAGATGTGAGTGATGCAAGGACAAGCCAATGAAGGAATGCCAAACACTGTGCAGCCACCAGAGGAGGTAAGGAAGGGTGTGGCACTGATGACACCTTGATGGTGGACTTCCAAACCTCTAGAACTGTGAGAGGAAAACTGTCTGCCCCCGTTTGTGATAGTTTGTTACAGCAGCCCTAGAAAGCTAAAACAACATATAGCAATGTATCCACCGAGGCTAGGGATTAAGGTGTGGGTATCTTTGGGGGTCTTCACTGCCTATATTCAGTCTGCAGCTGAGTACAGCGCTGGGAAACACAACTCATAACAAGGAGAAAAATCAATTAAAACTGACTCACAATTGACACAGATTTAGAAGTAATAGATAAGAACATGAAAACAGTTTTACTAATTTGTATGTTCCAGAAGCTAGAGGAAAGATTGAACATATTGAGATATGGAAGATATAAAAAGGAACCAAATCAAACTTTTAGACATGAAACCTATAATGCCTGACATGAAAATATGTTGGATGGGACAAAAGCAGATAAGACACTGCAGAAGAGATTAGTGAACTTGAAGACACAGCAGTTGAAACTATCCAAAAGAGAAATACCCAGAGGAAAAAATGACAGAAAGCCTGACGAGGACATCAGTGATAAGATGTTCCTGAAGGAAGGGGGATTAAGAAAAAATATTTGAAAAATTAATGGCAGAAACATGTCAAGATTAGGTGAAACCTATAAACCCACTGGTCTAAGTTCAGCCAGACCTGTGTGCAGAAAGGCGAATGTGGAAGAAACTGTACCAAGACACATCATCCAATTTGTCAAAACTGTTGAATAAATGTGAAGAAAACTGTGCCAAGACATATCATCGAATTGCTGAAAACCAGTGAAAGAGGAGATAAAAAGCATTCAGAGAAAAAAATATGTACAGAGAAGCAATGATAAGAACCAGCATATTTCTTGTGGGGAAAAAGCAAGCCAGGTGACACTGAAGCAACATTTTTAAGGTACTGAAAGGAATACCCTGCCAACCTAGATCCAGTGAGAATATAGACAGTGTCAGATATACAAAAGGCGCAAATTCATCACCAGCAGACCTGTACATAAAATGTAAGTGGAAGGGGCCGGCCGAGTGGCGCGATTGTTAAGAACTGGCTTGGGACGCCAGAGGGCCCCGGTTCGGATCCCACATATGAGGGCCAGTGACACTGCCCTCTACAGCTAAGATGCTGAACAACAGCT
>NW_017734596.1:0-3556 GCF_001890085.2 Hipposideros armiger | reverse complement strand
CCTGGAGCTGGGATGCCAAGAGTCGCTGGCGGTGGCGTAGGCTGCAGCCCCGCTGCCGTAAGCTACCATGAGTGGCCGGCAGCCAGCGTGAGCAGCCAGCAGTTGGCGTGAGCTGCAGTGAGTGGCTGTCCAATGGCCGACGAGCGACTGCCTCACCTGGGAATAGCGCAACATGGGCCAGTGAAGTGACGCCCTCCACAACTAGACTGAAGAACAAAAGGACAACAATTTGTCTGTTCCCCTTCCTCGATTTCCCAACACTGTTTCCCTCCCGCAATTCCCCAATTTAAAAAATCTAAAAAAAAAAAAAATTAAAAATAAAAAAATTTAAATATCAAAAGTAAGCTGATGCAAAATTAGAGTTGGGTTTTCTCTCCCTGATAAGTAGGGCAGGGTTTCTTGGACTATTGGTCTGCTACTATATTATGAAAAAGTTTTCTATCTAGAAAGCAAAGAATGTTTTATTAAAATAGCTGTGTTTTATATTGTTTTAATCAGGTCCTTGAATACTTAAGAACAATCTTCTCAATCCTAAGAACTACAGTTTTGCTAACCTGTATTTATGTTTGATGCCTTTTTTGTCACTTTGGGTAAATGAATCATTCAATATTGTTTCATAATGATACGTGATCTTTTTGGACAAGTATAATTGACAAACTTTGCAGGGTTCAAATTAGAGAGAAATAGAAAAAGAGAGAAGCTTTTTCTTAATCTGAAAATGGCTTTAGGTTGTTCCAATGAGCCTTTGGAACACCTCAAAAGATTTGTTTTCTCTCCTTACAAAAGAAAAATATTAAACTAATTAGGCTTAGTTTGGTGTGTTGAAATTATATGGAAGCCTTGTAACAAATAATTATGCTGTATTTATTGATGTAACAGTTATGTAACATAATTAATATATGTTGTACACATATATTAACAGTATATGTTAATAACCGTGGATGTTCTAGAGCAGCGATTCTCAACCTTTCACAGGGGTCGCCTAAGACCATCGGAAAACACATATTTTCGATGGTCTTAGGAACCGAGACACTGCTCCTCTATCCATCTCCAGGCCCACATTGCAGATACGCCCACATACGAGTACCTGGTGACCCCTGTGAAAGGGTCGTTCGACCCCCAAAGGGGTCGCGACCCACAGGTTGAGAACCGCTGTTCTAGAGGTTATGTAAAAATCACCAAGAGTCTACAAATTTAAAGTTGTGCATGTGTGTGTTTACCATGAAACTTCTCCAGTGTTCTGGCATGAATTAGATTTTACCGCTTGCCATTTTACTCATTATATTCTTGCCAAGCACATTGATACATGTTAGAATGAATCACAAAGGTTTTATGAATATGGTGATGAGTTAGGAAAAGTGGATTGTTTGGCTTATCCTCTGCTCTGTATCTGTGAGAATAATAGTAAAAACAAAACTACTCGACAATTTGATTTTTTAGAATTTAAGCTGTCTTAAAAAGTATACAAAGAAGCGTATGACCTTTTGAAATACTTGATGTCTTGACCTACGTGAGACTGTAAAGGACATAGCTATTTTAAAATAGTATAAACAAGTCACTTAAATTCCAGTTGCCTGAAAATTCTTTTCAGATTTTTTTCCCTTGATGTGAAGATAGGAAACGTATATGGGTAGGGAGTGTTTGATGGACAACAATGTATAATAGCTTATGATGGAGACTGAGAGAGAGCCTTTAAAGAAACTTAGATTGGTAGTAGTGGGTACTAAATTAAATACTCAATTAGGTGGTAATCTTCCTTGGATAGGGATGGTAATACAGAAAAGCAAAGTTCTTTGTTCATTTCACTGTCAATTGCATTATCATCAGATCTGTAACTGTGTCATCTTATGTTTTTTATCATCTACAGATAGTCATTGTTTGACTCTGATTTTTTTTTTTTTTAAGATTTTATTGGGGATTTGGGAGAGGGGAACAGTGCTGGGGAATTGGAGGAAGGGGAACAGACAAGTTGCTATACTTTTTGTTCTTCAGTCTAGTTGTGGGGCATGTTGCTTCACTGGCTCATGTTGGTATTATCATTGTGCTCTTCCCGGGTGAGGCAGATTGGTCGCCGGCTTCTGGACAGCCGCTCACGGCGGCTCTTGGCAGCTCACACCAGCTGTTGGCCGCTCACACTGGCTGCCAGCCACACACAGTAGCTTATGGCAGCCCACTGCAGCAAGGCCTGCAGCCTAGCTGTCACCAGCGACTCACAGCAGCTCAGCTCCAGGTCAAGCTGTTGTTCACCATCTTAGCTGTAGAGGGCAGTGTCACTGGCCCTCATATGGGATCTGAACCGGGGCTCTGATGCTCGCCAACGCGCCACTCGGCCGGCCCATCTTTCTTTTTTTTAATTGGGGAACAGCTATGGTCATTGGTTACACATTGCATTCATGCTACAATGGCATAGTTGACTCTTTTAAGGAGGGTCCAGCTCACAGGGGTCCATGCGGGGCCAGCAACCTTGGTGTTAGCAGCACCACGCTCTAACCAACTAAGCTAACCCGTTACCCCAGAATTTGGAGACTCTTAATGAGTATTATTATTTTCATGGCAATATGGTTGTTTGTATGGACTCAATAAGAATCTGTTCTCTTTGTAACAGGACAATTGGAAACTGCTGGTAAGGCTTTGACTGGAATGTCATGTTTGAGAGGGATATGCACAGACTCTGGATGTCACCAGAAAGCTTTAAGGAATTAAGATTGACTTTGGAAGCCAATAAAAGCCCTTTGGAAAAACAGCCTGGTAACTTGCTTATATGGTTCACAGCAATCTTTCCAGGTAAGGAACGAAGGTTGCTTTCCTGGGAGATGCAAAGAAGCTCAAAATGTTTTCAGGGACCTCGAGGACCTGAGGCACTCACCCAATTCTATAGATATTGCAGGCAAGGTCTGATGGCAGTGACTTGGCTTGGCTTCTCAGCCCTGAGAGGCTAACTGAAGTTCAATCTGGAGATTCCTTATCAAAGTTCAGCAAAGCAGATTTAAGGGAGCCTCTGTGATCAACTGCTATTCTTGTTGCACTTATGTAAATAACAGGCCAAGTTTATTGAAGCTAGGCTTATGCAATGAATTAGTCTTAATTTGGCTATCTTTCACAAAAATGGGGGTGATTTTAGAGAGAAAAATTGTTTCAATAGAGACCATAATGCACAATTGTGGATATTAGATTCTAGTTCAGTTAACTGCCTTCAAAGTTCTATTTTTCACCTGTGGGCTGGACTGGATCCTGAAATTTTCTGGTGGAAGTGTTTAGCTGCAACCCTCTGAACTAGTGTTTCTCTCACCCTTTGCCTTGGAATTATTGAGAATTAAAACTGTTTTTTTCTGAGCTTTGCAAATTGCAGATTGCAGCTGGATGACACAATGTAAACTTGGGAGAAATCATCACAACAGCTCATGCTTTGGACAATCTCAGTGACTGATACTGTGTAAGAGCTCGCCTAGGTATATGATGACATCATCAGACACATTAAAAGTACAGACAGGAGGGCCGGCCGAGTGGCGCAATGGTTAAGAACTGGCTTGGGACACCAGAGGGCCCCGGTTCGGAT
>NW_017734595.1:7414-19353 GCF_001890085.2 Hipposideros armiger | reverse complement strand
AGTGGGCACTTATCGCCTGTGGTTTTCCTAACTTTCGCCTGTCTCAATCCCAGGTATGTGAACTGTGCCCGGCATGATGAAGAGCAGAACCTGGTGGCCTTTCAGTATCACAGGCAGATTTTCTACCAAACCTGCCAGGTCGTCAGGCCGGGCTGTGAACTGCTGGTCTGGTACGGGGACGAGTACGGCCACCAGCTGGGCATCAAGTTGGGCCGAAAGTGGAAGCGAAAGCTTAGGGCAAGGACAGGTGGGCAGCTTGGCTCTTCTTCAAAATGGCAGGAAAAGAAAGGGTTCTTGGAAATGTGCCTGGCCCAACTCGTAGGGTAAAATCCAGTCTAAAATCAGTAGAATTTCAAATCAAATGCTTCAGAAATGAAGGATTCATTTAATACACGTTTGACTCTTAGGAACAATTTTGATATTTTTATTTTTGTTTGCATTTTTTATCCCCCAGCTGCATTTCAGATTAAAATCCATTTACAGTCAATGGGACATAGGCACTATGTCTTCTCCAGTCTGAGTCTCACTTCCCGATGGAGACCCAGGCCCATAGGGGTCCTCATGCTTTTCAAATGTGAGACTCAGATTCAGGGCTATGCAGATGCTCCCTGTAACCATGACTCTATCCTCCCTCTATATTTGTGGGTCCCCAGGCTGGGTGTCTCCGGACTTCACAGATCCTTTCCCCATGTAGGACGTCACTGAGGACAATTCCACCTAAGTCAGCTCTCAACAGAGTAAAATAGCTGCTGACACTGTGTCATGTGATATGCTTTTTAAAAGACTAAATTCAGACAAGTACATTTGAGGTTCTAATTGGCTTTATTCATGAATCAGCAGAAACCCATGTAGCAACTACCAGGGCGCCCCAAAGATTGTACAAGATGGACGGCTTTTATACGAAGAAGGGTGGGCAAGGGAGCTATTAACAAAAGAAAGGATTATGTGTGAGTGGAGACATCTTTGGGGGAAGAGATTTTATCAGGCAGATTGCCTCTTCTTTCTATGGGGTGGGATGGAGAGGGTCCACAGACAACCTTTACTGGTATTGACCAGAAAACTCCAGACTGGTTGATGAAGATGGTGTCTGGGAGAGGCTGAGACTACAATTAGATCAGGTATTAAATCTAGGTTTGGTTTCATGGGCTTTTAGCACGAGTGGCACCAATTACGGCCTGTGGTTTTTCTCTTTAATGTGACTTACAAGAGAAGTCTATGGGGAAAGGTCACTGCAGTGCCATCTATATAAGGACTGAAACTGCCTCTGATGCTTCTTGAAAGTCCCTNAGAATTAAGGAAACACAGGTTATCTTTTAATATGTGGCTCTCATATTGAAGGCAACACCCAGGGAAGCATCAAGGAACAAACCTGCTTTGAAGGAATTGTCAGGAACAGCACATTTGCCGAAGGCAAGTGGCTCAGAGCAGGCCCAGAAACCAGCGTCCCCTCCTGGAGAAGCAAGTACCTCTGGAATGCGCTGTAGAATAAAATTGGGTAAGAGAAAAGAGTTTGAGGTCTTTAGTTCTTCTGAGTCCTCTGGAAAGGTTGATAAGTATGGACTAGGTATGTGGGGTGGACTTTGGGTTTAATCTGGACTAAGCTGAACCCTGAGGTTAGCACTGGGGCTCTGGGTAAATCTTATACATTCTCTGGGCTCCTGAAAGCTAATCTGTAAAGTGAAGATAAGGATACCTAGCTCATACATTGTTTGAAAGCATTAAGTTGCATTTAAAATAATTGACACATCCAAGTTGTCCAGTAAATCCGGCTATGATAATAAGGGACCATGCTTTATTGGTGTTGTATACCCAGGTCTTTGCTCAATGCCTAACACATAATGTGCCCTCAACAAATATTTTCTGAATGAGTAGATATGTGAATGAACCATTTTGTAAAGCAAAAGGCTTGGAAGTTAAGCCTGATAATGGGAAGATCTAGACACTAAAATTGAACCTGTAGTCAGTGTGGAGTCTGAGTCTCTGAACCAACAGTTAAGGAAGGAATACCAGAGTATACAGAAAGACAGGTGATAATTTGATAGGGGGACATTTTGTGTTTTCTGGCAAAACAGGGACTAGCACCCCAGAGCCCACGTCGTTCACCTACTCTTCTCCAACTTAGGACCTAGGAAAAAGAAGATTGAAGTGAAGATGTGTAGCCCGCAGGAAAGAAGGGGCCGTATGTACCAAGAGGCCAGCAAGCCCGAGGATGATGACTACCTGTGTAAGTGACCCTCACAAACAAGGCTGTTACATCTTTTTTATGCTAATTTTATTTCATTTTATTTTATTTATTTATTTATTATTATTATTATTTTATTATTATTATTATTTAGCTGAGTCATCCTGCCACCTTTTGGCAGATCAGTGGCAGCTCAGCTCGAGCCGGGCATTGAATCGCTGTTGCTCAGAGCTCAAACTCTTGAGCGAGCTCTTCACCAACTGAGCCACTCGGTCGGCCCCTTTTTTTTAAGAATTTTTTTTAAATGGGGAATTGGGGGAGAGGAACAGCGTTGAAGAATCAGGGGAAAGGAAACAGATAAGTTGCTTTCCTTTTGTTCTTCAGTCTAGTTGTGGAGGAAGTCACTTCACTGGCCTATGTTGGTATTATTATTGCGCTCTTCCCTGGTGAGGCAGTCACTTGCCAGCCTCTGGATGGCTGGTCATGCTGGCTGCAGGACACACACGGTAGCCCACGGCAACCCACTGCACCATGGGCTGCAGCCTACGCTGTCACTGGCGACTCACGGCAGCCCAGTTCCAGGTTGAGCTGTTGTTCAGCATCTTAGCTGTAGANCAGGCTGCAGGGGCATCTGAGGCTGCGGAGTGTGCAGACCCAGAGAGCCAGGCAGAGGTGGCACCTCATCCCCTCCCCTCTCCCCACTCCACTCCAGCTACACTGACCCCGATGGCCGCTGTCCTGGGCTCTTGTCATCTGGCCAGATGAAGGCGGGCACCTACAAGCTGTTCTTCAACACCGAGGGCTACTGGAGGAAAAGGGGGCAGGAGAGCTTCTACCCATATGTGGAGGTGAGGACCTCAAGCTGGCCAGAGGGTGGGGGCCTGTGGCTCACGGTGACCGTGGTGAGGTCCTGCAGTGGCCAGCGCCCCTCCCACTCTCCCAGGGTGGTGACAGGCAGGGACTTCACCTGCCTTGGGCCCCCAGAAGGAAGGTGGCCCTGCCTTGTCCCTGGTTCAGGCTGTGGGGGCAGGACCGTGGCTGACACAGCCCCCGTGGACAGAGGTGTTCACCAAGCCCATCCAGCTCACTGCGCCTGACTGTACTGCCTCCCACTTCACCCGGCCCTGTTCAGGGTGCACATCCCTTGGGGAACCCGGCAGGCCCAGGGACCCTCAAGACAATCTCCTTCTCTGGGGAGTACTCAGTCCCATCCCCAGCCCTCACCAGGTTTCAGTTCTCCACTATCGGGCTCTAGCTGGCCCGGGGGTTCCTGTTCCCCTTGATCCATCCCCTGACCCACAGTCTGGGCTGCTGGAGTCTCCCAGGCAGTGCTGGGACCAGGATACTGGTGAGCTGTGTGCAGGCCCCTCACTGTCTTCTGGTGCCTCCTTGGCCCTCACAGGTAGTTTTCACCATCACCAACGAGACCCACAAGTTCCACGTCCCCCTGCTGCTGAGCCCCTGGTCCTACACCACGTACCGCGGGAGTTGACCACCAGCCGGCCTCGAGCACCAATCCCTTCACCGTGGCCCCTAACCCACCCCCAGCCCTCCACAGTGGGTTCCATGCTCGTCATGGGGCCTCAGGCCCCACTCTCTGTGGGGGGTTCTGGCCCCTCATTTCCCAGTGGCAACTGTGACTTGGGCATCAATAAAGTCGGTGCTGGCATCTGCACAGCTGCTGCAGTCATTGGGCAGAGCTCGGCTGGTGCTGCCTGCCCGAGGTGGGAGGGCGTGTGGATGGGCAGCAGGGGAGGGAGCCGAAGGGCCACGGCCCTGACAGTGCTTCTCCCACAGCAGGCGACCGGACACGTTGCACAAGTGAAAAGCCTTCATTTGCAGAACAGACAAACCTAAGAAATGAAGGCCGGCTGTCCTGGGTGTGTAAAAGGGGGTGCCACCCAGCCAGAAGTCCAGTGCAGGGGCTACGTTGTCCAGGGGGATCCCAAAGGCCAGGAGCTTTGCTTTGTAGAAGGTCACTGGGGGTTGTGGGGACAGAGAAGTGTCAGAGGAGGTGCAGGGAACACAGCCAGCCTGACCCTCACTCAGGCCCACCCAGCCCTGAGGAAGGTGTGGGGGACGGGGGAACCGCCAAGCGAAGCTTTACCACGTTCTCACTCTAGGCCAGACGGGCCCCTAATCTCAGGATCAGTGGGGGACGCTGCCATCATCCCTATGTCACAGACGGGGAGACTGTGGATTCCTGAAAAGCTGAGCAAAGTCGGAGTGCAGGAGAAGTCACATGAACTATGTGGCTTCACACTGGGGGGGACACGCATGGTAACAAGCGGGATCACTTGGGGGTCCGTGCAGGGCAAACACCAGCAGCCCAAGCTGTGTGCTCATGTGTGGCGTCTGCGGCAACCGAGTCTGCACTAATTGGCGAATCGCTCCAGGCCCCGCCCCTGGGCTCCTCCACACCAGCTCCAGTGGTCTCCCTGCACAGGAGGACCATCACCTCACGCCCCCAGGCCCTTATCTTGCCCCTCACCCAGGCTCTAATCTCACGCCCCCAGGCTCCCACCTGGTGCCCCCATGCACTAATCTCCAGCCCGCCCTCCTACCCACCCCCTCGCTTTGCCTTGGGGCCAAGCAGCCAATGGCTGGGAGGATGGCAGGTTGTACCCAGGGGTAGGAGCCTAGGAGGGGCGCTCCCACATAGGGAGGGCCAGACTGTAACCCCCAACAGAGGAGTGGGAAGGGACCGGGTTCCTTCTGTTCCAAGTGTCAGTGGCCTCCTCCCTGCCCAAGGAGGGCCATGATTCAGATGTGGGTGTGGGCATTTACGGAGTGGGGAATGGCAGAGAGAATGGGCTCGCCACCACCCCATGGCAGGTGTCTCAGGTCCTTTGAAATGTTCAAGTGACAGCAGCAGGTTTAGAAACTTTGACTTCAGTTTCCGAAATTTCTACCTGAGCGCCGATTTTTATTTTCAGAGAAGAAATGGGTATAAAAGGAAAGAAAATCCCCGCACCAAGGTTTGGCACACCGTCTCTACCAACATCAACCACTGACGACCAGAGAGCTGCAGCAGCTTGAGCCAAGTGGGCCTTCAGACCTTCCTCCATGTGAGAGCAAATCCCAGAGTCAGAGAACTCCTGGGTTGGACTGGTTGTTTCCCACAGAAGATACTACTGGTGGAGAGGCCTGGTGGGGCCCAAAGTCCAACCCTTTCTCTTGTCACCAGCCTGCTCTCTTGTCAGGCAGAGGGGGGAAATTCTTCCTAATTACTTAGCCCGGAGTGGCTCCTTTTCTAATTTTCACATCTTCATGTGCGATTGCAGCAGTTCTGAGAGATGGCTCTCCTAAGCACTGGGCCGCTGAAATTTGAGCCTGGGTCTACCTTTACTAGAGTCTACCCTTTACTAGGTCTACCCTTTGTTACCTGTTCCTTGGGACAGGTCACACCTCTCAGGGTCTTTGTTTTGTGACTTGTAAAATTCCCCATTTTTAGAGCTCAGAACATTCTTTGCTTCCTAGTGAGCACGAAATGGGTGTTAACCAGAAAGACCTCTGCTGAGGCCTTTGCTCTGCNCCAGTTCCAGGTTGAGCTGTTGTTCAGCATCTTAGCTGTAGAGGGCAGTGTCACTGGCCCTCATATGTGGGATCCCAATCGGGGCCCTCTAGCATCCCAAGCCAGCTCTTAACCAACTTGCCACTCGGCCGGTGCAAGGCTATTACGTCTTGATACAATAGTGTCGGATGGTCATGTGGTTCCCGTCATTCCCGTCCTCTCGTGGCCTGGATTACAGGATTGAGGCTCAGTGATGTGACTGCCCATGCTGTCTCTGAAGCTCTCTATGTTCAGGAACATGCACCACACCTTCCCTAAACCCTGTTGCTCTCGCCTCCAGATTGCGAGAAATGTCGAATCTACTTCATTGACAGCTGTGCTACTCATGGGCCACCTACATTTGTAAAGGACAGTGCGGTGGACAAGGGGCACCCCGACCGCTCAGTCCTCACTCTGCCCCCTGGGCTGGTAATCAGACCCTCAGGCATCCCTGAGGCTGGGCTCGGAGTGTGGAACGAGGCGTCCGATTTGCCGCTGGGTCTGAACTTTGGCCCCTTTGAGGGCCATGTCACAGAAGATGAAGAGACGACTAAGAACGGATACACCTGGGAGGTGAGAAGCATCCACCTGTCCCCTGTCCCCTGTGGGTTGGGGGCCCACACCTACATGCTGGGACATACATGAGGACGGTACATTTAGTTCTATGTGCTGAGTGCAATTTGTGAGAACATGGCGCTCTCGTTTGAACACAGGAGGGTAAGTGGAAGCAGAGTGGTGCAGACAATGTGGAGTGCCTCCTCCGTGTGGGGCTCCTGCTGAGTGGACAGGTGGACTCTGGCGTGTGGATGGTGAGTGAGAGGCACATCATGTGGTCACAGCTGGCAGTGGGATCCATGCAGGCTGAAAGCGCCTGGATGACAGTAGAGTAGGATGATTCTTCTACTACCTTCCCACCAAAACAAAGCCTTTAACTTCTTTTCCTGAACCTCAGATCAAGAAAGGGGGAAACTGCTATGAGTATGTGGATGGAACGGACAAATCCCAGGCCAACTGGATGAGGTAAGGCTGGTCGGTCCCTGGGTTCTAGACAGGACACACATTGACCACAAGCCCCTAGTCCTCCCCTTCTCATCAAGCCTCCCTTGATGGTCCCCTTCAGCCCCCTGTTCCTCTTTTTTCTCCACACAGTGCTCTTTTGTACCAAGACTTTAGGAAAATGGAGATAAAATATAGCACATGTCCTCAAAATGTACATCTCTATAGTAGACAAACTTTGGGTCCTGGAAAAGACCTTGATGGACCTAGATTCACTGGGGACAGTGGATTCACTTTAATTTATCTAATGAACACTTATTTAGACAGTGGGATTNTCAAGGTGAGGGGAGACTGGTCTGTACCCTCTTCCTCCCCATTCAGCAACAGACCAAATTCCTAGCATGGCCGCCAGCCTCCAAGATGGCCCCCGAAATCCACCTCTGCCACCCACGTCCTTGTACCTTCTCTCCTTCAAAGGACAGGGCTGACCTGTGTGAACATCATGGAGAGCGATTCCCAGAGCTGTTGTAAAAAGGCATTTGGGCTTCAGCCTTGCTCCGCTGTCTCACACGGCCTCAGATCACCTTGTGGAGGGAGCAGGATGTTTACACACTCCTCCTGCCCAACTGTCAGCTGCTGGCAGCCAGTTCTCGGTTTGAAGAGGAGGCTCAGAGAAGTGAGTGCTGCCTGACGTCTGCAGTTGAGGGAGTCACCGGGCGGACCGTTCAGCCAAGAACCCAGAACAGCACAGAGTCCTCCACAGCTGGAGTCAGGCAGGCCTCTTGGGGCCTGAGCAGGGTAAACTGCTCTGAAACTCAGTAAATGTGTCTTTGACCCCCAGACCCAGCCCCGCCCCCCCGAGACCCGCCCCTTGAGCCCCTGTCCCACCCTCGAGACCCGCCCCTTGAGCCCCTGTCCTGTCCAGCACCTGCTCGAGTCCCACCCCATCATTCCGCCAGTCCCCTGGACACCATTTCCGGCCCCTGGAATAGCCTCAGTGGCCCCCACAGGTTTGTTGGCCCAGTTTGCCCAACTGTGCCCCCTCCTGAACGAAGTTCCCTGCAGCCCTACTGGCGGGCACCGAGGTGGACCTACCCTGCCCCCCCCCGGTTTGGTCAGACACTTTGTCTCCGGGTCTTGGGAGGTGACAGAAAAGAGACAGGGGCCAGCAGGGGGAGGTGCCCCAGGCCTTCCCTAACTCTGAGGGTGGCGGGCGTGGGGTGACCTCTGACCGCCTCGAGGTGTCCCGAATTAGCCAGGCATGAGCTCCGGGGCGTCCCGAGGCTGCGCATGCTCCAGCGACACCTGGGCTCCCCGGAGGTAGGGAGTCAGGCAAGGACCGGGGTTTCTGTCCCCTCGTCTGTCTGGGGCTAAGGTCCGGTGACCCATGGGCCAGGGGACAGAGAGCTGTGTTCTGGGAGAACAAGGAGACCGTGTCTGGCGTCCATACCAGCACTGACCAGCAGCAAAGAGTGGTGGAAAGGGAGGCCTCTGTGCCAGAGGTACCCTTCAGTGGCTGGGTGGAGCGCATGGGGGCCCAGTGGGGGCAGATGGGGGACAGGTCAGCTGGTTTATGAACTGTATTTCAGCGTGCTAACACCGCAGCCTCGCATGCTGATCATTAATTGCAGCCCCCCTCCCCCAAAGGGAGAGTTAGGGACTCTGCCCGGCTGGGGTTGTTTACTCTAAGGCTGGTGTGGACACCGCTTGGGCCCACTCGCTCATCCCTGCCACCATCTCGTGGCCCAGGACAGAGGCATGGAGCCAGTCCACAGCCCGAGGACCACACACGTGCTGGACACTGCCTCAGGGATCCCCGCCCAGGGCCTCTGCCTCTGGCTCTCCAGGCTCGAGGACCATGGCCAGCAATGGATGGAACTGAGGAAAAGGTAGGAGGGAGGGCTGGGGAAGGACTTGGGTCCAGACCACCACCCCTAAGCCAAGGCCAGCCCTGAGTTCTGGCTGGTACAAGCAGCAAGGCGAAGGATCCCAGCCAAGCAAGGAGGGCGACACTGAGGGCTGACAGCTGAGCTGCCCACTGCCCCACGGTCCCCTGCTGACTCCGGAGCCTGTTTCATCAGGCTGTGTAGTCCCTGCTGGCACAGCCTCACACCCCTGAGGGCTGGATTGCTTAAGGCCTGCGGTGGAAACTAAAAGGCCTCACTGTCACCATGTTTAACAGGCAGCTCGCTGAGCACTTCATTTCTCTTCCTTTTATTCTCCCTACACCCTGTGGGCGGGCACCATAATTACCCTTATGGGGAGACAGAGGCAGGAAGAGGCAAGGTAAAAGCTGGATCTCACACCACGCCCAGCCCCTTTCCCTTGCCCAGGCCTTGCTGGGGAGGCCCAGCCCAGGCTTGCGTTGGCATCATGGCACTAGGGTGGGCCCTGTGAGGGGGTCCCCAGACCCTCGATCTTGAAGGATACAGGCTCCTCTGCTGGTGGAAATCGGGGTTTGGACCCCAAAAGTTCAAGGCCTGAGGGTGTGGAGCTCGTACCCTCCCTGTTCAGCCCCCCACAAAAGTGGGGTCCAGGTCACATCTGAGGGTCAGCTGTGGTCTTGGAAGAACACATGGAGTCCTATGGGGGGTCATATGGACCCACTTCCAACCCCCCATCAACTGCTGGTACATGCCGCTCTTCCTAAGTGCAGTGTAGACCCTTGGAAGCACAGCTGGTGGGAACCAGGTGAGGTTNAGTGGGGCCGGTCTCAGCAGGACACAGAGCATACGGCCCAGGCAGCCTTGTCAACACCTGCCCTGACTCAAACTTTCTCTTTCGGCAGGAACAAAACCAAAGATCCATCCCTGTTCCTCCTGCTCTGTGGCCTTCTCCAGTAAGAAACTCCTCAGCCAGCATGTGGGCAGCAGTCACCCCTGTCAGGTCCTTCCAGGAACATCAGCAGGAAATCACCTGCAATCAGAGGAACCCTGCCCGGAGAATCTGATTCAGCATCAGGGGACACACTCAGGGGAGAAGCCCTATGTTTGCGGGGAGTGTGGGCGAGGCTTCAGTGAAAACTCAAATCTCCTCAGACACAAGAGGACACACTCTGGGGAGAAGCCCTATGTTTGTGGGGAGTGTGGTAAAGGCTTCAGTGTAAACTCAAACCTCCTCAGACACGAGAGGACACACTCAGGGGAGAAGCCCTATGTTTGCAGGGAGTGTGGGCGAGGCTTCAGTCAAACGTCACATCTCGTCATACACCAGAGGACACACTCAGGGGAGAAACCCTATGTTTGCAGGGAGTGTGGGCGAGCCTTCATTCGAACGTCACATCTCATCCTACACCAGAGGATACACTCAGGGGAGAAACTCTATGTTTGTACGCAGTGTGGGCAAAAGTTTACACAAAAATCAAGTCACAACAGACACCAGATGATACACTCAGGGGAGAAGCCTCATGTTTGCGGGGACTGTGGGCGAGGCTTCTGTGATAAGTCAAGTCTCGTCAGACACAAGAGGACACACTCAGGGGAGAAACCCTATGTTTGCAGGGAATGTGGGCGAGCCTTCAGTCGAATGTCATATCTCATCATACACCAGAGGACACACTCAGGGGAGAAACCCTACGTTTGCAGGGAGTGTGGGCAAGCCTTCAGTCGAACGACACATCTCAGCATACACCAGAGGACACACTCAGGGGAGAAGCCCTATGTTTGTACGCAGTGTGGGCAAAACTTTACACAAAAATCAAGTCACATCAGACACCAGAAGATACACTCAGGGGAGAAGCCTCATGTTTGCGGAGGAGTATGAGTGTCATTCGCATTAAGTCTCATGGCAACAGTCACAGGACAAATGTAGCCACCACACATTTGATACCCCAGCCTGAGGGGGCTTCAGAGGGAATCTTCTGACCCCTTACCCCCCAAGAGTGTAATGAGGACACAAATAACTGGTTAAGCAAATCCTCCACTTTCATGATGAGACATGAGTTAGATAAATAGCTGCTTAAGTGCTATGTGGATGTTACAACAATCTCCTCCATGGTTTCTTTGGCCTACTGTTCTAATAAATTTTGTTTCCATACAAATCTCAGGGCCACACACTTCATTCCCCTCTCACCACTGAAAGAAGAGGTGTCAGGAGGGCCACAGAGAACTCGCACGCTCAGCCACAGGAGCTCAACCCCGGAACGGCATGAGTCTGGAGTCACTGTAGTTAGTTTACTGCCCAGGGAGAGAAATCTGGGGTTTGAGGCAGACTCACGGGGGAAGGGCATTCCCTGGACTCCTGGGAAGTGTGTCCTTTTCTCCTAAGATTTCCCACTTCCTCCCCTGGCTTCCTTCTCTTGGCTCCTCTCCTGGTTTCCTAAACCTCTGCAGCCTCAGAGGTGAAAGCCAGGGAGGGACGTGTGCGTGTGTGTGTGTGTGTGCCTGGCTCTGTCTGGGCACTTGGTCTCCCTCACCCTTTCCTTGCTGTCCCTTGAGGGGTCAGCATCTCATGGTGCGAAGCATGTGGACTCCAGATTAGACCATAGTGGGTTTGACTCAGCTCTGCCCTCACCAGCTGTGTGACCTAGGGCAAGACGCTCAGCTTCTCTGTGCCTGTTTTCTAACCTATGCATGGGAATGGTGACTCTGTCCTTGTGGTCTGCCATCACAGCTGAGTCAGCACAGGCAGAATCTGGCTCAGAGGATGGCTGGGAACGTGTGTCTGTCCCTAAACACTGGTCAGTGCCCACGTCTTCTGGGTCTTCATGGTGGACATAGGAACGTAAGGAGAGGGTTCGGGCCTGGGAGACAGATTCACAGGTTGGGCGGTCACACTTTTCTCTGCATAGACTCGGCTGCCCTGAGAAGAAGGCGTGGGGTCAGGGGGCACCTCCCTCCGGGCCACTGCCCTTCCCACTGAGCCTGGCAGCCTCAGAGCATCCCTGGGCCCAGGCAAACAATACTAAGAATATTCCGAGACAAGGCACTTGCAGGCCTTGATGATGATTGACTGTGGGGACAGCACCTGCAGAAATTGGTCCCACTGTAAGTGGGTCTCTGAGGCCCTGCATGCCTCATGTGCGTGGCCCACCACACAGCACCTTCTGTAACACACCTAACTTGTACCTGGCCCCATGATGTTTAATGCACTTGTCACCTCCTTTAAATTCTTTTTTTTTAAGATTTTATTGAGGAATTGGGGAAGGGAAACAGACAAGTTGCTGTCCTTTTGTTCAGTCTAGTTGTGGAGGACGTCGCTTCACTGGCC
>NW_017734595.1:0-1101 GCF_001890085.2 Hipposideros armiger | reverse complement strand
CAGTCAATTAAGAGCTTACTCACGAGTGTGAGCTCTGAGCAACAGGGTCACTGGTTCCATTCTCACATGGGCCAGTGACACTGCGCTGGAGCTGAGCTGCTGCTGCGCTGCCAACAGGTGGCAGGATGGCTTAGCTGGTTAGAGCACATGCTCCTAACAACAAGACTGCGAATTCGAGATGGGGGGCTATGCCCCACGCATCTAAGACTGAACCTGGCACCTTGAGCTGATCTGCCACCCGGATGTCTCAGTGGCTAGAACGTGTGCTCTTAACAACCACGCTGCTGGTTCGACTCCTGCATGGGATGTTGGCTACACCCAACCGCAACTAAAACTGAACTCAGCACCTTGAGCTGAGCGCGTGATTGGAATTGGAGCCGAGCTTGCTGTGCCCTACACAACTAAGATTGAAGAACAACAACTTGGCTGTTCCCCTCCCCCAATTCCCCAACACTGTTCCCCTCCCCCAATTCCCCAATAAAATCTTAAAAAAGAAAAGAATAAAGTGAAACTTCTATAAGATACTTGAGACTTTTTGTATTCAACAAAAGTATTTATACTCATATTTTTCAATCTATTAAACAGATAATTTACCAGATAATGGAATTGGGATAGAACGATACTGACAAAATCCTCTACATAAATTGTTCTCAGTGCTCGACTGGTAGCTTAACTTTGAGCCTAATTTCCTTCATTACATCACCTCAGGAGACTTGTTCAGAGCAGGAAAAAATGCTGACAGACCCAGTGATCCAGAAATGCAACAGCTAGAAGTTTATTCTAAGGAACAAAGAAAGAGACATATGCACAGTATGAGAATATTCATTGCAGAAAAACAGTTAAAGTCAAGGCACATTTATCAACAGGAATGCTACCTAATGCATGACATACCCATTGGATGACATTTATGCAAACATTTATAATGCACTTACGTAAAATATTTATGCAGCGGGAAATAATCATGATGTAAGTGGAATACGAAAAAGAGCACAAAAACAGTAAAAGTCTTGGATGCATTTCTAGAAACACAACACCTACCAAGATTAAATCACAAAAAAATAGAAAATCTGAGTAAGTAATCAAAAATCAAATTATGTAGTA
>NW_017734594.1:0-3511 GCF_001890085.2 Hipposideros armiger | reverse complement strand
CAAGTTTCCTTTGTAGCTAGGTATGGTCATGAGAATAAGTTCTAGATGATGAGATGGGAGCAATCGTGTCACATGCTTTTGTTCTTAAAAGGAGAAACTTCTTTTATCTCTTCTTGCTTCCTGCTGGTTTGAATGCAGGTGTGATGGCTGGAGGCTAGAACTGTTTTAAATCATTATGTACATTTCACTTGCTAAGGTTAGTAGAGCAACAAATAGGGGGAGTCTGAGTCCCTAATCTATGGACACCAGAGCTTCCATAGATGACCTTTTATTGAAAGAGAAATAAACTTCTATGTTGTCCAAGCCACTGTTATTTTGAGTTTTGTGTCATCTGCATCTGAACCTAAACCCAATGAAATCACTGAAATTATTTTAAGATGGGAATTAAAAATAAAAGTGTGGGGGGACTTCCAGTTTAAGTTCAGATATAGGAAGAGCTTAGAAGCCACCATTCCCATTCTTATCACAAGAAAAAGCTGAAAAAACAAAACCAGTGACTTTTCTTAGACACATCAGAGAGCTGAGATCACAGAGCAAATTACCTCTCAACCTCTGGAGAGGTAACTCCAGGGAGACAAAAGATGGGAGAATTCACTTACCTGAAGCAGATGCTTTTGAAACATTAAACTAGAAATTTTGATAAACTACAGGAAGACAAGTGTGGGACAGCATCAGAGTGAGAAGCCCTTGAGGGCCTCTGTACATAAGCAGCCTTTTCTTTCAGGGACCCCACCAGGCTCTCATAGAATGGGTCAAGGAGAATCTAGAGAAAGCTCCCTTTAGGGCCATGGCAGGGGGAGAAAAAGAGTATTCATGGGGAAAACCACTAAGACCTTTCTTTCTTAGGCTTCATCTCCAGGAAGGGCATTTCCAGAGGGCAGTAGTAAAATCCCAACCCAGCTGTAGTTGGGGCACTCTAAAACACTATAGTTCACCTAAGCAAACAAATCCATGATCTACAGGAGAGAAGGCTTCAAGGACATAGACTGGAAAGACTAGAGAATACCTATTATAGTTAGGAAGAGATTAGGGACCAAAAAAAGAAAACTCTATCCCTAGGGAATGGACAGAAACACCTGCAAAGGCCACACCCCTGAGACACAGGTCCACTGTGGTCTCCAATGATTGAAACCTAATCATATTAGAGAAAGCCCCCCCAAAACACACATACCTTACTATATAAATAAACCTCCAGTAACAATAGCAGTAGATTGCAGCTGAGAGAGCTGCAGAAGAGATTCTCTCCAAGAAACAGCACAAAGGGAAGCCCCAAAGCCAAGAAGGGTGACAAAATTATGCCACTAGAGGAATTTGAACCCCCTGGCATCCATGGATACAACAAAAATCAAACAGTTCAAATCCTGGTCAGCTTAACATAAATTCTCACACTAATGATCTGTGTACCTCATCATCTATTGCCCTATATGCTATGTTCAGCTATCAACAACAACAATGACAACAAAATTATAAGACATACCAAAAACACAGTCTGAAGAGACAAAGCAATTATCAGAACCAGACTCAGATATGACACAGATATTGGAATTGTCAGACATGGAATTTAAAATAAGTAAGATTCATATGTTAAAAGCTCTAAGGGAAGAGATATACAACATGCAAGTCCAGATTGGTAATGTCATCAGAGATACGGAAACTATAAGAAAGAACCTGTAGAGATATACATACATGTGTATATAATCACACTAAGTTCTCTTAATAACAAAATTGCCCACAATCTAAAGAACAAAATAAATGAACAAACAGAACAGAAACAGACTCATAGATACAGAGAATAAACTGCTGGCTGCCACATGGCAGGGGGCCTGGATGGAAAAGATGAAGGGATTAAGAAGTACAAATTGGTACATACAAAATAATCATGGGGATATAAAGTATACCATGGGGAATATAGGCAATAATATGGTAAAAACTAAGTATACTGCCAGGTGGATACTAGACTAATCCGGGAGATCACTTTGTAAATCATATAAATGTCTAACCACTATTCTGTACACCTCAAACTAATATAAAATAATATTGAGTATCAATTATAATTTAAAAATAAAAAATTCCACTTTAAATTTTACTATACATAATCATAATAACCATAATCAAAATAATCATTCCATTTTGTAATTTATTTAATTTATTTATTTCTGTCACCATGGTTTACATTACATCCCCAGGACTTATTTATCTTTAGCTGGAAGTTTGTACCTTTTGGCCGCCTTCATCCATTTCACTCATTACCCACCTCCCACCAATGTGTTCTCTGTATCTATGAGTTCAGAGATTTTTAGATTCCACGTATAAGTGAAATCATGCAGTATTTATTTATCTCTGTCTGCCTTACTTCACTTATAATAATGCCCTCGAGTTCCATTCATTTTTTCACAAATGGCAGCATTAATAATATTCCATTGCATGTGTGTGTGTGTGTGTGTGTGTGTGTGTGTGTGTGTGTGTAACACATCTTCTGTATCCAGTCATCCATCAATGGACACTTAGGTTGCTTCCTTGTCTGTGCTATTGTAAATAATGCTGCAATACACATGAGGGTGCAGATATTTTTTAAAGGATGACTTTGTTTTTTTCAGATAAATACTCAGAAGTGGAACTGTTGGATTATATGATAGTTCTAGTTTTAATTTTTAAGTGAAACTCCATACTGTTTTCCATAGTGACTGCACCAATTTACATTCCCACCAACAAAGCACAAGGGTTCCATTTTCTCCACATCATTGTCAACAGTTATTTCTTGTCTTTTTGATGATAGCCATTCTAACATGTGTGAGGTGATACCTCATTGTGGTTTTCATGTGCATTTTCCTGATGATTAGTCATGTTGAGCATCTCTTGATGTACCTGTTGGCCATTTGTATGTCTTCTTTGCAAATGTCTTTTTAGTTTCTCTGCCCATTTTTAAATAAAATTGTTTGTTTTTTTGCTATTGAGTTGTATTATATATTTTGGATGTTAACCCCTTATCAGACACATGATTTTCAAATCTTTTCTCCCATAAGTAGATTGCCTTTAAATTATTGATGGTTTACTTCGCTTTGCAGAAGTCTTTTTAGTTTAATGTAGTCCCACTTGTTTATTTTTTATTCTGTGATCAAATTCAAAATGTTGTCACCAAGACAGATATCAAGGAGCTTACTGCCGATGTTTTTTTCCAGGAGTTTTATGGTTTCAGATTTTACAATTATGTCTTTAATCCATTTTGAGTTAATTTTTTTGTATGGTGTAAGGTGATGGTCCAGTTCCATTATTTTGCATGTGGCTGTCCAGTTTTTTCAACACCATTTATTGAGGAGACTTTCCTTTCCTCAATGTATATTCTTGGTTCCTTTGTCAAAAGTTAATTTGCCATATATATGTAGATTTATTTCTGGGCTCTCTACTCTGTTCCATTAGTCTATGTGTCTGTTTTTATGCCAGTACCATGCTGATTTTATTATAGCTTTGTATATAGTTTGAAATCCAGAAGTGTGATGCCTCCATCATTGTT
>NW_017734593.1:11299-12494 GCF_001890085.2 Hipposideros armiger | reverse complement strand
TTTCTACATATAAGATTATATAATCTGTTACCAGAGTTAATTTTAATTCCTCCTTTCTGATTTCTATCACTTCTATTTATTTATTTATTTATTTTTCTTTCCTAATTTGCCAGCTAGAACTTCCTGTACAATGTTAAGTGGAAGCTTGCCTTGTCTTGATCCTAGAGTAAAAGATCAGTCTTCACCATTGAGTATGATGCACTGGAGGTTTTAAATAAGTTTATTCTTGAGCAATGTATGAACTGTGTGGGCCCACCTATGCACAGAATTTTTTAAATATCTATACTGTTTTGGATCCACATTTGGGGGTTTGTGGGTGTGGAGGTGCCCCTAAACCCCCAGTGTTGTTCAAAGGTCCAAGATATATATAGCTCTTATTTTGTTGAGGTTGGATCTTTCTATATCTAGTTTTGTTAGTGCTTTTCTCCTGAAAGGCTGTGGAGTTTTTGTCAAATGCATTTTTTGCATCAATTGAGCTGATTATGTGTGTGTATTTTTCGCCTTCTGTAATTCTGTAATTGTGGTGTATTTTATTGATTAATTTTTGCATGTTGAAACATCCTTGCATTTTAAGACTGATTTATTTTTGGTCATGGTACATAATCCTTAACATGCTGCTGAATTTGGTTTGCTGGTATTTTATTGAAGATATGCAACAGAGTTCACAAAGAATACTGGCGGTTAGTTTTTCTGTTTGTTTGTTTTTTGTTTTGTTTTGAATGTGTCTCTGTCTGGTTTTAGTATCCGGTTAATATGGCCTCAGAATGAGTTAGGACAAGTTACCTCCTCTTAAACTTTTAAGGAAATTTTGAGAAAGGTTGGTATTAAGTCTTCTTTAAATGTTTGATAAAATTTACCAGGGCAGCCACTGAGTCCAGGGCCTTTCTTTGTTAGGATATTTTTGATTACTGATCAATCTCCTTAGGTGTAATCTATAGGTCTAATCAGATTTTCTATTATTTCGCAATTTAGCCTTGATAAATTTTGTATTTCTAGAAATTTGTCCATTAGATCTAGGTTATCCAATTGGTAGACATAGACTTGCTCATAGTGCTTTCTTATAATTCTTCTTTGTTTTTATTTTTTTTTGAGAGTCGTTACTAATGTCCCCACTTTTATTTCTGACTTTGGTAATGTGAGTCTTTCTTTTCTTATCATTTTCTCTTAGTCCGTACAACTAAAGGATTTTATTTTA
>NW_017734593.1:6776-8059 GCF_001890085.2 Hipposideros armiger | reverse complement strand
CATGTCTAAATTTAATCTCACTTTAGAATTGTGTTCAGCCTAATTAGTTTACAAATATATAATTTATTTTATTCCACAGGTCGTAAATATTCTGTAGTCTCTGCTTCTCTTGACAGCCAAAAGAAAAGCGTTTACAATACATTATCCAAACAAACAAACAAACAAAACAACTTATTTGTTCAGCTTCCTTTAATAAGCCTGATTCCCTTCTTAAAGGGAGAATGCAACTCCTCCAGATTTTTCTCTCCAGTTGTATCATTTATACACTTGAAAAAATAATGTAAAAAAAGTCATATCTCCCTCTCATTTCCCATTTTAAATGTCATTATTTTAATGTATTTCAATATTTTGCTGTACTTTTTGCATTTATAACCAGCATATAAAATGCTCATTTATGAAACTCAATTATATTTAAATCAAGCAGAAACATTAAATTAGTTGAGGGAAACCGGATTCTTTATATAATAGAAGCTACTCCTATTGCGATGTCAAAGAAAAGTTCATCATTATCTATAATTTTCAGGAGAATTGCATTATTATTTTTAAAGCATGCCGAGTGGAAAGACCTATAAAGCACCTTAATTTATGCCATTTGTCCTTAGAAAACGTTTAGTGGTTTTCAATGTCGAGCTACATGGGAAAGAACCCACCCTACACTTCAGTTTGTGGTTTTATTGTTCTATTGTATGGGTACATGTGAAGAAAGAAAGTCTTCCATTAACTAACTTCATAATGTGAGGTCTGACTTCTATTATAGAGCACACAACCTTTTATTTTTCAAGTGGTGGTTTGCTTTCAGGCCCTACCTTGCGTATTCAAGAACCTTGTGTTTGGCAACATGCCAGTAAATTATGTATGATTTAATGTATATATCCTCTCATTTAAGAATGGCAGGTCAAATTACAGATCTGGGCTTTGCCTCCCCTCAATCTTGTTTCTTTCCCTCTCTTTAAATCGGTCCCACTTTATAGAGTTATTTCTATTTCACGCCATAATCTTTATGTTCATACCATGTGAATAAGCCCCATAATAAGGGATATTGTACCAAAACCTTCAGAGTCAGAGTTCAAAAACAGACTGACTTCTTCTTGTATATAAACTTCGTAAAACTTGCATCCTTGTACAAAGAGTTGACCTCCATGCCTCTCCCCTACAATTTTGAACGTTCTATGTAAGTTTTCCCCCACCCACTTTACTTTCGAGTGTTGTTACCCAGCGTTGTAGTAACAGTTCAGCCATCATTTTAAACTCTCTGCAAACTGCTCTGCTGTGAATGCCTGTCA
>NW_017734593.1:0-3356 GCF_001890085.2 Hipposideros armiger | reverse complement strand
AAAAAAAACTATTAATTTTGTTCTTTACAAGTTACTGCATTGGGTTAAAGCTAAAATACAGTTGAAGAAGACTGACCACAAATCATTCTCTTTTATATATATTTCCTATCTTTTTCAGGTATTTCATGAAAAGATTTACGTAGAAATGATTTTACTCAGTGTTTTAATAGGTTGATTTGTTTGCTTATTAAAATTTGTTAATCATTGGCATATGTTTGGTTTTTGTTTTTGTTCTTTCAGCTATGGTTGTCCTGAGCAACCTGGAACCAAATACAACTTATGAAATCAGGGTCGCGGCTGTGAATGGAAAGGGACAAGGAGACTACAGCAAAATAGAAATCTTCCAAACGTTACCAGTTCGTAAGTATACCTCTCTGGCTTGCTGTCTCCATTCTCTTCACTTGCAAATTTAAATGGGATTTTCAGATGCAGGGAGATGTATCAGCACTTTGGGGAAGTGAATTATGTCTTTGTTGAAGGGGTTTCTGAATATGGTGGCATCTCAGCTTTATAAAAAATAACTTCGCTCTAGAGTAAGGCAAAAAAAAAAAGAAAGAAAAAAGATGCACTGCAATATATACAGTAAAATAGCTCTCAGGAAATTGTCCCCATCGGAAGGCGTTACTTATCTGTAGTCTGATTAATTGGGTTGTAGCTCTCAAACTATATTCCATGAGAGGAGAAAAGTGTCTTTTTAACATGTGCCATATTCTATTCTTTTGATGAGGCATGGCTATTGCCTTTGTCCTGTAAATTATAGAGGCCCTAAGAGTGAGAAAAACNAATTTAGCCTTGATAAATTTTGTATTTCTAGAAATTTGTCCATTAGATCTAGGTTATCCAATTGGTAGACATAGACTTGCTCATAGTGCTTTCTTATAATTCTTCTTTGTTTTTATTTTTTTTTGAGAGTCGTTACTAATGTCCCCACTTTTATTTCTGACTTTGGTAATGTGAGTCTTTCTTTTCTTATCATTTTCTCTTAGTCCGTACAACTAAAGGATTTTATTTTATTTATTTTATTTATCTTTTTGAGGAACCAACTTTTGGTTTCATTGATTTTATCTATTGTTTTACTATTCTCTATTTCATTTATCTCTGCTTTAATGTTTATTTCCTTAATTCTGCTAGCTTTGAGTTTAATCAGTTCTTCTTTTTCTATTCCCTTTAGTTGTAAAGTTAGGATATTAACTTGAGATCTTTTTTTTTTTTTAATGTGAGCATTTGCAGCTAGGTATAAATCTCTTCCTTAATTCTACTTTTGCTGTGTTTAATTTTCTCTCATTTTTATTCATCTCTAAGTATTTTCTAACTACCCTCGTGGTTTCTTTGATCCATGTGCTGTTTAAACGTATTCATTTTTCACAAATTTGTGAATTTTCCAATTTTTCTTCTGATTTTCATATCTAATTTCATGCCATCGTGGTCAGAAAAGGTACCTTGTATGATATGTATCTTTTAAAATCTATTGAGATTAAATTTGTGGCCTAATATATGGTCTGTCCTGGAAAATGTCCATTGTGTGCTTGAGAAGAATGTGTTCGCTCCTGTTCTAGGTACAGTGTTCTGTATACTTATATATCTATATATCTATATATAGATATACAGATAACATATCTATATATGTTAAATCTCTAACCACCTAAAATAGGTGGTTTATTTAGTCATTTAAGTCCTCTGTTTGCTTTATTATCCTCTGCCTGATTGCTTTTTTCACTATTGTGAGTGAAGTATCAAAGTCTCCAGCTCTTATTGTAGAACTGGTTAGTTCTCTCTTCATTTCTCTCAGCTTGTGCTGCACATATTCTGCTGATCTGTCAGTAGGACATAAATGTTTATAATTGTCATATCTCCTTGCCTTATTGAACTTTTTATTAACATATAATGATTTTCAGTGTCTTTTAAAACATTTTTTTATTTAAAATCTACTTTGCCTGATATTAGTAGAGCCACCTCACTCTCTTTTGGCTGTTATTTGCACAGATAATCTTTTTCTACCCTTTCATTTTAAATCAATTTGTGTTTTTGGATCTCAAATGTGTCTCTTATAGACAGCATATAATAGAATAAGAAGATTTTAGCCATTCTACCAATCTCTGCTCTTTGATTGGAAAGTTTAATCTATTTACATTTAAATAATTATCAANTTAAACCAGATAAATGAAATAAATATATTTTTGGATTCTCACACCATAAATATGTATGTGGAAAATAAAGCAGAGTTAAAAGATGGACTATGACTAGAAGTGGGATTGGGGGAAATTTTAGACAGACTGGTGAGGGCAGGATTCTGTGCTAAGGTGACATTTGGCAGAGCCCTGCAGGACGGAGAGAGTGATGACACAGAGATCTGAGGCAGCCTGGTCAGGGCAGAGGTCAGGCAGGGGGCCATCCTGACTGGAATGTCATGTTCAGAGGGTAGACTTAAAGGAAGCCAGGATGGAGAAAGAGCCCAGGCCTAATCAAACGGGACCCTGTAGACCTTGGGAAGGACGTTGTGTGTTCTTTTTAAACCCATGGGAAATCATTGACAGTCTCCTAGGGAATATTATTTAAGCAGTTGAGGTGAGGTTATTTTCAAGCGCTGGCATTACCGAAAGGGGCCCTTGTGTCTAGGGGAGAACCTTTTTCAAATTTCCCTTTTATTATATGAAACAAATCCCTGGTGTTACAAAAGGTGTTTTCTTTTGTAATGTGGTTAGTAAAGATAGAGAACACAGTGTATTGTGTTGCATTATATAAATTTTGTTTTCTTTCTCTAAAAATTTGAATACTTCTGTGCTTTTGAAATCCCCAGTTTTCACTAGTTTTTCAAACACCAACATTTGTTTTTCTGGTCTATGTACACATGAATTTGTTTTTCGGACACAAAGGTACACTTATTGTTAGGTTTTCTCTTTTGTAGGCTGTTTCGATTCTCACAATATAAAGATCTATGACAATTCAGCATACTATGGGATGTTCTTTTTAAATTTTACATGGCATGATGAAGGTAAGTTAGGACTTGTTGTGCCTAATTTTCCTAACAACACATTGTAGAAATTTGTTGATCTTATTGTGTAAAAATAAGACTATATACCTTTTTTGCTAAACACACACATACACAAATCATACTTTTGCTGTATTAATCACATTATAGAATGACATTAAATTTCCATACAGTAAATAACTAGTGGCTAATTTAGTGTCAAGCACTAAATCTTTCCAATCTTTCATGTTAAACTGTGTGTGTGTGTGTGTGTGTGTGTGTGTCTGTGTTTACACAGTGGGATTTTATTTTCTTAAATTTTCTGGCTATTGGGTTAAATTAGATAAATGAAATCAATACTTTTTTCGATCCCACAATCCATCAGCTA
>NW_017731683.1:1973712-1975168 GCF_001890085.2 Hipposideros armiger | reverse complement strand
CCCTTTAAAGTCCCCTCTGAGGCTTTCTGCATCTCAGTATCTGCTCCCAGGACCACAGTGCAGCTGTTAGCAGGCTGTGAACAAGTTCACAAAACCAGGGATTTGTTTACATACCAGCCCCAGCATGGAGACACCAAAAGGCCTAACTAGCTGTTGTCTAACCTGCTCTTGTGTTTTCTTTGCTTATTTCTTCCCAAGCTCTTAACAAACAGGTAATGGGGAGTTCAACATTTGGGTCCAGTTACCCAGCTTGCTTTGCAGTCACAGGGCTGGTCTGAATGGAGCAGCCAGGAATTTCAAAGGACACTTTTAGTCTGGGCCAGTTTCTCAGGGGACAGAGCCCAGGCCCAAGGGTGCTTTTCTAAAACTCAGGAGGCAATTACTTCATTCCCTGCCCCTATTTCCCTGAGCCCCACTGGGCACATAAAATAGCTATTATTACTCTTCTATCATAAGCTAAAAGGGTTCTCTACGTTGCCCCTATCAGACTCTCAGGAACAGGAAAACAGGGCAGGTCCCTGCACTGGTCCCTCCCACTTGTGACTCCCGTTCTCTGTCCCCCCGACAGAAGCTACTTAGAAAAGTCATGTTTCTAGAACCGCTTGGCCAAAGTAGGTGAACACATACATTGTCTGAAACTGAGAATTCTGAAAATACTTCCGATTTCTTTTCTTGTAACTCACACAAGAGCATGCAAAGCTCACTTGAAGTTTAATTTATAATAGTTTCAAAATTAAAAAAAAAGGAAAAGGAGTCACCCATGCTGTTTAGAAACACCTGAAATGCTGTTGGGGATAGCTGCTGCCTTCATGAACAGTCACATCTTCCCTGAGATTGAAAACTATCATTTTTAATTCCATCTAACCCTCAAACAACACAGGTTTGAATGCGTGGGTCTAGTTATGCGCAGATTTAATTTTTCAAAAATCTGCATCGATGTGGACCTGTGCAATTCAAACCTGTGTTGTTCAAGGGTCAACTGTATTTTCTATTTGTGGCCATGTGTCCTACAGATTGCTTCCTGGGCCTCTAACATTTTACCCTTCAAAAATGTATGCTTTCTCCTGTAACTGCTACTGGTCTCAATTTACTTCACTAAAGGAAATTCCAACCCTAACTGAACTCACGGTAAACTTTCATTTCACCAGCATGCTTTCTCTTTTTGGATTCAGCACGTCTTTTCTGAATATAAGTAACAGCTCTTAAAGGTCCCACGTGCCTGTTTGTTTTCCAATATAAGAGCATTTTTCTGCACATACATAAAACATGAAAAGCTTCAGTGACACAGCCAGAGTCACTCACTCTAAGCTGGGAACAGCTGATCTTCCCAGGGGGCCCTCACATCGCCACATGGGCTCTGCCTCACAAGTGTGGCTGTAAGATGCTATCCCCTCAGCGCCCATTGCAACTTTCCTTTCTTTAATTCCACTTTGATAAACACACATCTTCAGACTCC
>NW_017731683.1:1937028-1970962 GCF_001890085.2 Hipposideros armiger | reverse complement strand
GAAAAGGCAGAAGTGCAGGGATGGAGAACAGATCAGTGGTCGCTAAGGATTCAAGGTGGAGGGTCTGACTGCAAAGGGGCAGCGGGAGGGAATTTTCTTTGGCGGTAAAGCAATGGAATTGTTCTGTGTCTGGGTTGTGGTGGTGGTTACATGACTCCATGCATTTGCCCAAATTCATGGAACAGTTCACCAACAAGAGTGAAGTTTGCCGTGTGCGAGTTAAATGATGTAAGGCATTAAAAAACACATTTCTCCAAATTCCATGCAATTTTTGATGACGTACTAGCTGGACAGTTTTCCCCCAAAGGCCAATACTGACTTTCTACATTTGCTATCACCACTATGTTTCAAAACAGATGAACCAAGTCTGTATCCAAATAATCTGCCCTTGTTTTTGTGGTGTTACTGTTGTTTTGAATCTTCAGACAGACATTCTACAGAATCCTTTCTGTGTAGTTCATTTTCCAGTGCTCTACATCTAACAATGAAAAAGTAAAATGAACCCAGGTGGGAATGATTCTCTGGCTGCCCAGGCCCTACATGGTATTCGTGGAATGTTAGAATGTTGTTATTACTCTTGTGATTCATACTAAAGATATGAGGTACCAAGGACAGCTAACATGTAATTAGCACTTATTATGTTCCAGGCACTGTTCTGAGTGCTGACATACAGCCTTACTCGGGGCTATGGTCACTCTTGTTGTTCTAACAACAATCCTCACACGCGTTCTACTGTTATCCTCATGTGACAGTGGAGAAACTGGGAGAGCAAACGATTTCTCAAGGTCCAATGGCTAGTAGGTAACAGAGTCAGAATGCAAACCTAGACAGGCTAACGCTCACCACATATCTAAGACCCTGTGTAGAAATGCTTTATGTAAAAGGACAATTTATTCATTGTCTTGAAGAGTCTATAGCTACCCCTATGTGGTTCCACAGTTTCTTACCTGGGCTTTCTTCAGAAATTGGACAGAAAGGCCTTTTCTAATTAGACAAGTCAGCATCTTCATCTCAGCCTGGTGATCTCATGAAGAAGTGTGCAGAGCGAAAAGCCCTCCACACTGTATGCCTATGGTTGGCTTTTCCTAAGGCCTCCCAAGACTAGAGAGGCAAGAAAGGACAGACCTTCTATTCCTGTCACCAGCAAGGGTCTACTTTTTCCTTTCATCATTTTGCTGCTTTATATAAGTTTGGGCCTCTGGGTAGATGCATGTCCCAAAACAGACATATGCCTGTTCCTAAAATGACCACGTCTTTGTACAAGGCAAACAAACCAGAAGGGGTGGTTAGTAAGAAGTGACCAAGCTGCCTGGGCTGAAGGAAACCAACCAAAAACAATGAGCCCGGGAGACAGTACCCAGAAGGCATGTGGGTCCTGAGAACACAGCATGAATGGACTAGGAAGGCAGATCACACTGAAAGGGCTCTCAACCGGTTCACGGGTTTGTCTTCTGCTTATCTCAAGTCCAAGCTAATCATCTGAATGGTTGTGTATGACCAGGACAGGGATTACATGGCCTTTCACAGAAAGCAGGGCAGGCCCAGCCCAGCCAATGCTAGTTGCAACTTCCTCTTTCTCCGTCTCCCCGCACCTTCCACAGGACACCAAGCTTCTCTTCATTAAGGATTCCCACTTTGAGCTAGAAAAACAGCAGACAGTACTTTTATTCATTTCCTATCCATCTCGTCAAACCAGACTGTAAGCTCCAAAAAGGGCGGGAATCGTGTCTGTTGTTCACCGTTTATATTTGGCTAATAGATCATTTTTGGAATAGAACTTAAAAAAAAAATCAGCGGTTCATGGACTTCCTGGAGGGGGAAAACGGCAACTGAGACTGAGTTTAAGCACCCCACCCCTTGCCCTGATGTAGACACCAGACTCTTGTGACTGAGTTAACGCGTCCCTCCCTCCTGCAAGGGAGCTTTTACAAAATTATCAAACCAAATCAACTATCAGTGCACCAGAGTCAAGGACATAAATTCCCCAAATTCGAATCCAGTTGGAGAGGGGAGGGGCATCAGGGTTGCGGGTGGGGTGGGGGTCGGGGCGCGGCACTTAACAAAGCAATCCTTCTGCAGCCACCGACTCCCACTCCTCAAAGCACAGTCGGATGAGACACCGGGAGAGGCATGTTAACTGAGAAGCCCTTCTCCAATTAATGTGTTATTGCTCCTTTAAAACCGAGAACAAACGGCCCTGCTGCTCGTGATCCCGGAGGCTGCAGAGCAGTAATTGTCACTTAGCCACTTAGCTCCCCGCAGCACTGCTCACTCACTCCTCGTGGTTTATCTCTTAGCCAATTACTGCTGTCATTTGCGTTTCAATGTGTGCTGTCAGGGGCCCAGACGACAGTGGAACAGGAAACACAGGGGCAGGACACTGGCTTCCAGGGGCTGGTGCAGCCCACACCTCACTGCTGGCTGCTTGCTCTGTGTTCTGAACAGAGATCCCTCAAAACGGCTCCAAAGGGACCGGAGACTCCACGACCATGCTCTGGTTTTGTCTGAGCCTGGGTCTACACTGCGGCAACTGAGAACAGGAATATCTGACTCTTAAAAGCCCCAAGTCCATGATAATGTTGGTGATAGTCAAGCAAGAAGAATTTTAGATGCTGAGCATGACAGAAGACAAGAGACAAGTAGGGGACGTGGCAGGGATTACTGTGATACATGAATGTGAAACCAAGGCAGGCAGAGCTGCCCAGTGTGAAGACAGCTAAACCTTGATGCCGTTCTCACTGCTCTTTTATGAACTCAGATTTCCATGCAGGAGGCGACTCATCCATCTAACTCTTGGGCCCTCAAGTGTAGGGAACACGTGCATTTTATTAGGCAATCCCGGGTTGAAATATCTAAAAAAATTATATTTGCATCCTCTTGCCGAATTATAGGTTTGTGGTACATTTGCACTGAGTCACAAACTTTTATTTAAAAAAAAAAGATTCCTTAAAGACATGACCAGATGTGCATTTTATAATTAAATTTGGAAGGGGGTGGGGGTGGGGTGCTTTGCCAGATCATGTGTCCAGATTTTTAATTTCTGAAAAGATACCCTTTCTGATTTCTCAGTGGGTCCTAACCAAGAAGTAAAGACTGGCCTTTTCACATCTTTTGTTTCCTCTGCCTTCCGGGATCAAACCTACACTGCTGCCCACTGCAGTAAGGCCTCTATCCCAGAAGGTTCAAATCTTCCCCATTTGCAGAGGAAGCACCTTCCGTGAGATGTATCAACTTAGCCTGAGATGTCCTTGGAAGGCACTCGGTCCACTTAAGGGATAGAAGCACATGTTTAAGTTTAAAGCCTGACCACAGGAGAAGAGGGGAAAGGATAGGAGGTTGAGGAACAGACCGGGTCTTTTCTAACCAAGCTCCTGCCTGATGAACTACAGTTGACAGCAACACAGAGGGCAGAATACCAGCTAGCTGGGTGGGAGGTGGTCTCCGGGTTGTCAGCATCTTCCTTTTCCCAGCTGAATAGCAGTGACGGTGTCCTGCTTACCCTGCAGGCAGCAGCAAGCTCCCTCTGACATTCCATCCTCCTAAGTCCCAGCAACGGCAGAAGGCGGGCCAGCAGCTGAGGCACAGCCAGAAGAGACCTGTTCTAGCTGGATCTACACAGCCCAGCTTGTGGGTCTAAAATAAGAAAGACTCTTAACTTCTCTGCCAATGAGCTTTGCCAGGCCTGATGACGTAACATGTGCCGTCAGTTCCATTTGCAGGCAAGGTCCGTGTACCCCAGGATTTCATCTAGGTAAGGAGGAATTTGGGAGGGGGACAGATGGAGAGAGAGGCTCTCCGAGGATGGACCTGTCCTCCCATGGTGTGCACATAGAAGGTCTTTGGCACCTTTGGTGAGGCACCAAAGTAACAGTACACCTCATCTCCGACTGTGCAGGAGAGTTGGCCTAGCCATAGCTAATTGCCATCCCCAGGCTACCTGCTCCCCATCAAACATCAGACAAGGGAATCTTGTTCAGTGCATAACAAAGAAAAATCCTAAGTCAAATAAAGCTCACGGGGAGGGGGGGGGGCCACCAAGGCTGACCGAGACCAGCCCCACACACGAGGAGACTAGGATGGTCCGCACTCATCTTCCTTCAGGCCTTCTAATTAAGAAAACCTTAAACTTGGAACCAATTTGCTCCTTTCTCACTCCCTTCGGTCATCGCCTTGACCTATCACTGGTGAAGAGAGAACACTTCAAAGACGGGGAGTAGTTCCTAAGATAGCTAGCGGCCAGAGTGTGAACTACCCAATTAAGGATCCACACAAAAGTAACTCTCTCTTCCTTGTGGCTCTTTGTGTTTTTTAAAATGCTGTTTCAAGCTGAACAAACTATTTGGACATCTTCCCCTCTCTCCCTCTTCTCTCTCTCCTCTGTTTCTCAGCTGGTTAGTCTGGGTCATGAAGTATGCAATACACTGGTTTGTTTGTTTTTTCCTTTTCTCTCAAAACCAAAAGTCACTTTATACGGAAACAAGTTCCTCTTCTCAGGCCCTTCCCCTTGAGTGGCAACCCAATGGAGGTCTGGAAGGCCGCCACCCATGGCCCGGGCCAATCAGCACAGGGGATCTGAGTCCACATCTACAGAGGAGCTGCCTCCCACAGCCGGGGCTGCTGCCACCAACTGTCCCAGGAGCTACCGCTGGTGGCCTCAGACAGGAGCCCCACCTTTCTCAAACCATGTCACAGAGTTCCCTACAACATACCCTTCTTCGCCCTCTTCTGTCAGATTCAATTCTGACTGGGAAGAAACTTTGCTCCCACCATATCTAGTCCCAGCAGCCTCAGTCACTGCCCCTAACTTGCACAGAGCACATCAGTAGAGCCTGCGAGCCCACGTTCACCGAGATCTTACTGAGAGCTCAACCTGGACCACCGGAGTATCCCTGGATGGACCACTGGTGGGCCAAAGCTGCATGTCCAAAGCTGAGTCCATTATCTTCCTGTCCAATGTGACTAGCCCTTCCATTTGTGACACCACCGGCACTCGGGGCTGGGTGAGGGGGGGCGGGGAGAGGGGGAGTCATACTTTACTGCTTCCTGTCCTTATCTCCTACCTCCATCTGCGAGCTTGTTGAATTTTACTTCATACACTTTTGTCAAATTCAGCTCCCGGAATCCAGAGATAGGACCACTATTTGAGTTCAAGCCCAAACCCATCCTTATTTACCCCCTGTCAGGAGGGACCGAATACATAAATCTAACTTCACCATCCTGTGCCTCTCTGCCCTGAGCTCCAAGCTTGTCATTGCAAAACTGTGTTCCTCCCCACTGTCACCCCAGTCACTCATGGACTTGCAACTCAGTGCCTGCCCCACCAGGATGCTTCCTGCCTCCCTGCTCTGCTCAGGCTCTGCCCTCCCCACAGATCTGCCCCTCCCACCCCTTCGCCCAGTTAACACCTATGACTTTGCCCAGGCATCATCTTTCTTTGCTTCCTCACCTCCAGGCTAGGCTGTGTGCCACTCCTCTGGGCTCCCATATGCTGACACACAAATTTCTGTCATTGCATCCAGTTTGTTAAGGTCAACTTGGGGGAACTGTGTAATATTTCTGCCTATAGTCCCAGCAGCCAGTTACACACAGTAGGTAGCTGTTACACACAGTAAGATCTCAGCAATTGGGATATTGCATCGTGTTTCTGATTACTGGCTAATGCCATCTATTACCACAGAGCAATATCTTAGTCTGAATTAGATCGACTTCGGTGTTACCTATTTAAAGAAAGCAGGCTCCTAGACACCAAGGATTGCGTCCACGTAACATATTTTGTCTGGAAAAGTATGTTCTTTGGGTATTTAATAATGTGATGGAGTTGAAGATGATGACGACAACAATGACGTGAATCATGACAGGAAACTGGAGATGATTAGACATCCTTTCATTCTCTGAGGCTGCACAGTTGCTTAAAACAGTACACGATGAATCACAGAATGACAGCTCACTTGTCTTGAAACCTTCACTAACAGACTACAGCCTGCAACCTCAATCAAACACACTTCTGAGAAGCCAAAATTTCCAAATGTGCATGCACTAGAGCCAAAAGAGATGAACATTTTAGGGGTCATCTGGTCTGCATTCAGAGCCCATTTGTTCTTACCTCCACCTCCGATAATCAATGCCATCTCATTCTGCAGTCACAGCAAGTTAAATGTAAAATGCGAGGCGAAGGGGACAGAGGCTCCAAGGGACCACAATGTGGCGGCCATATAAGCCCTAACCGTGTGCAGAAGGGGAAACAAGCTTTAAGAGAACACAAAGTACACAGCAGTCTGGGGACAGTGTACGTTTAGGGACAGTGAGTTCCACACATATTAACAGGCCTAATGACACCATCACACAATAGAGGCACACTATTTGCCGTCACCATGATGACTGAGATAGCAGGAGAGCGTTGAAATCTGTCCGATACTCTCTACTTAAAGAGAAAAGGAAATGTAGAGTATTTAAGAGTGACTTCTATCAGTGTATATGTTTTTAAGTTTTAGCTCTTCCTGGGGTAGACTGTGTTGACCTGGAAAATTTCTTGCGGAGATACCTGACAAATGAGCCATTGCTTAACTCCATCCAATGTGGAACTCTTAAATAACCACGTCACAGGCCTTGCCCACCAAGAGGGTCCAACCTGAAACAACTCAACGCCCTAGAGAATTCATTTGTATATGCAGCTTTATTTTAAAACACAGTGAAACAGGAAACCCTATCTGCCAAAAAATTACCAAATATAGCATTTCCCACACCTCCCCATCCATGCAAAACACTAATGGACTAAGATTTAAATTCAGGTCAAGAGCACACCAGATGAATCTATTTCAAGGCAAGTTCTACATCCAAAACAATTTTCTTTCAGTCTTCATGACCTTCTCTCCTCTGTCTCTCTCTCTCTTCCTCCCTCCCACTGCCTTTCATCACCTTGTCTCAGACCCTCAAGTGTAGAGGAGCAGCTCAGGTGAGGAAAAACGTGAAGTGTAGGTTTAGTTCCCCTCAGGGCAGTCACGTGACCGTCATTTCCTTAGTGGTTCAGCCGGTACAGCCCAGGGAAATTAAAAGAAGGGGAGGGCGAGACATACCTGGTTATTTCTCACAAAAGGTAGGAGTTTAAAATGGGATTCAAAGAAAAGGCCATTGGATTAGAAAATATTACGGGAGAAATTATTTCAGAAACAGGACCCTGAAAGAAGGAATGTACCGAGGGGAGAGAATGGGTGGCTGGTGGACAGACAAAAAGAAACTGGTTAATCCTACGAACAATATGAAAGAGTCAAGCAGAGAGAATGATGGGAAAGAAACTAAGGTTAGCCACTTCTCCGACCATTCCTGAAAAACCGGAAATTTCACAACTGCATCTCTCAGCTCACTGTTTCTTCCCTTCCTGGTGACAAGAGGGAAGTGAACACTTTTAACACCATGGGAGGAATTGCTACAACATTCCCCACACTGTGTTCATCCAAACATTTCCAAACTGCCATAGGGTAGGGAGCAGGAACTAGCTATCACTGATTGGTTTGTCAATTTGTCAACCCGTCTCTATTAAGAAACCTGTCTTGAAAATAACATTTTTCAAGCGAAAAACCTTCAAGTCTTCCATATTTTTCTCCACAATAGTTAAGAACAAAGTAGTGGACTTGAGAGAAATAAACACTAGTCAATCATTTGTTTATTCCACATTTACTGAGCACCTATTATGTGCTCCATCCAGAGCGTTCTTACAGTTTTCACATTTTCAAATGGGGATTAATGCTATTTCTGCATGTGTGAAGTGTGTTGGTTTACACCCAAACAGTATTCTGAGAAAGAACATAGCAACAGAAGTGCGGCACACGCAAAAGGGCAAGGATTTAAGAGCTGTACAAATCCAGGTTTGCATTCCATCTCTGTGAGATGCCAAGGTGCGTGTCCTTGGGCAAGTTACTTAACTTCTTTCCAGGCACTGATTTCTTCATCTGTTTAATGGAGGGCTATATTTTACTGGTTTGTGGAAGTTAAATGAGACATAGGTGTCAAGCACCTAGCAGAACCTGGCCCATGGCGTTTCAGCAACCACTTATCCAGGAAATATTTACTGAGCATCTACTACATGTAACTTCTGTTCCAGCCATGGAGCCTGAGCAACACCAAAGAAATGTAAGATCCCTGTTCTTTCCTCATCCTTCACTAGGACACCTCAAGGGCTCTGAGCATCTGTGAACATGAAACAGAGTGGATGTGGGACCAATCTTCCAAATGCCATTATTTTCAAACCTCACTGTGATTTGCATTCAGAATTGCATTTGCAGGTGAGATCTGGCCTGCTGCCACGGGTCCTGCACCCCTTGGCACAAAGGTCCTGTGGCTACTGGTTCTCGTCAGGCTGTTCACCTGGGAACCCAAACACAGAGGGAGCAACCCACCCTCTGGCCTTCAGGATTTAGGCGAAAATAGAATCTAAGAGACACAGATTGCTGTCCCCCTTGTCTTTTTGCTCTTAAAATGAGAAAGGTGACTAATTTGGGGGGAGGAGGCATGCAGGTCTTATACAGAGGAAGTTCCAAATGAACGGCTACATTGTTTCTCTTACTATCTGACTCATTTTTTACTTTTCCTTCCCAGCCCTCCCTGATGTCTTGGTCTGTTCCCTGTGGCACAATAGAGTCTTTGTTTACAAAACTCTAACTTACACTAAAACTGGTTTTTAGGCCAAGAATAATTTATGCGTAAAAATTAGACAGTATCAGGTACACTAACATGAATTGTGCATTTTACTGTCTTATCTCTAACAATTAAGTCAATACAATTGATAGAGAAGCTAACTAAAAACTTTAAGTGTTTTAAAACTATATTCAAGTTGGAAGCATCTGATTGACACACACACACACACACACACACACACACACACACACAACTGGGGGCAAACATTTTTAAAAGCCTTAAACAAAATTCTGTATTCTCTATTTTTGTTACTGGCCCAACCATCTGCCTAGTCTTACAAGTAAGACAAGAAATTTTCAGTTATTTTCAACCAGTGAAGCAATGAAGTTTTGTGGAAAATCATAGGTGCTTTGAAGCCAAACACACTTGGCTTTGAATCTCAGTCCTACTCACTCACTTCTAGCTCCCAATGTCAGGGAGGGTCTTAAATGTCTCTAAGCCTCAGTGACTTCATCTGAAAAGTGGATTTTTTAGAGAAAAACATTAAAGGATATAAGCAGAGTGTTGGTCACAGGTTAGGCACTCAGAAAAAGTTGTCCCACCAACCCCACCCCCAACACATCACTCTCAAAACCACTCTCAAAACCTTTCTCTTCCATTCTATTGCCTGGTGACTGCTCTCGAACTGGTGTCTCGGCCTCCTGTCTGGGATTCCTTCAATCCATCCCAAACCTGCTATTAGAAATAGCATTCAGAATCCGAAATTGGACTCCTCTGCCACAGATTCTTCTATGGTGATTAGGTTCAGAAAAAAATCTGTATTCAGAGCAAAGTCCGTGTGTCCCCAACCCATCTGCTCAGCCTCACCTCCCAGGAGCGTCACACCTCTGCCCCCTGAACGAACCGCAGGCCCCAGGTTCCAGGCTCCCAGCCATTGTTTGCGGAGCACACCATCTGCTCTGGTGCCTTGACGCTCCCTGCCCCTCCTCCTTGAGGCCATCCTCACCCCACCCCCTCCCATCTGTAGAGACCACCATCCTCAACGCTCAGCTCAAAGGCCACTTCCGCTTTGAAACCCTCCCTGGTTTCTAGGGCTGACTCAGCGCTCCTCTCATGCTTCAGTGACACCTTTCTCAGTGTTATTACTTAAGCTTTGGGTCCTCGAGTTATCCACAACCATCATGGTTCTTCACCGCTGGGCTGTTAGTTCTCCCATAATGGAGACCAAATCTCATTCTTTTTCCTCCCCAAGTTTTATCATTCTTTACATGAAGAACCAAAAGGTAAAAATGGGGCAAGAGATTCCCAAGGTGCTTCAAACTCTGGCAAAACTAAAATGCACTGGAAATGAAGTCTTGGGTGTGTTAAAACAAACAAACAAACAGCAAGCCACAGAGGTGTGTGCCATCTGTGGTGGATCAAAAATGACCACCAGTTCTTTGATTCTTCTTCCATTGACAGTGACTCTATTTTCCTCCACTTGAATATGAGCTGCCTATAACCGTTTCTGACCAAGAAGAGTGACATTATGCCCAGCATTTAATATGACTAACAGCTTTGGCTTTGGTCTCTGGGAACCCTGAGCCTCCTTGTGAGAAATCTGATTACCTTAGAAATCTCATGGAGAGGCCCTGAGTCTACATGAAGAGGTAGAGGGACTCAGGGGAGATCAGCCTTCCAGGCATCATTGCCAAAGTGCCAGGCAGGTGAGTAAAGCCACACTGGACCCTCCAGACCAGTCCAACCATTGACTGAATGCCACAGTGACCAGCGTCAATGCTACGTGGAACAGAGAAATCACACAGCTGAGTCCTGCTCGAGTTCATGATCCACAAAAACCACAGATACAATTAAACAGTGGTTCTTTCAAGCCACCAAGTTTTGACATGGTTTGCTAGCAGCCACAGGTAACTGGAACACCATCTTAGTCACTTTTGTCTCGGCGTCGCAGCCTACCTAATAGAATACTTTTCCTCCAAAGGGAATCCTTATTCGTCAGTAGATAAAACAGTTGGGGGAAACTGAACTTATCTTAGAAAAATGTGCACTACACATTACACATGTGTATCACAACCCCACTGGCCCTAGAGCCTGTTGCATCTCTCATCTCCTCCACCAGGCAATCAGACTCTTGCAGCGGCTCCCACATCTTACACCACACCTTTATCCCACAGGACGTGGCCCACAGTGGGTGTTCAACATTGGTTGTTTGAGTGTTTGACTTACTGATTGCCAGCTTAGTAAAACCCACTGCATCACGAGACCTAGAGGTACAGAACCTAAGCTCTTATTCTTTACTTTGCAAAGGGAAAAGACAGACTTGTCGCTAATATTTGGACAGATGTAGTTAATAGATAACTTCAGGAACAACACAGTGGAACACTGAACAGGAAGCCAGGGGACTGTCCATTCCAGTCTTCCCCACCCACGGCTCTTGAGCCCGTGAGGAAGAAATCTTTGTGCCTTTATCTGCCTGGCTACCAAGTGGGAAGACTCGTATCTGATACCTCCTAGACCAGTATAAGTTAGAAGTAAATGAGGTGATGGATTGAAAGTATCTTTGTTCAGTTCCTTGGCCAAACAATGCCAGGTAAACTCAAGTTACCAGCACTATTTTGCAGATATATGTGATTCTAGTATACAAAATAACCCGAAAGAGTAGACGCAATTCCATGTGCTGGAGCATTTGTTTGGGATTTACCAGATTTGCTTTTACTGTCTTTAAGGTATAACAAATAAAATAAGACTAAAATATACGGAGAATTCAACGAACTTTTGAAGGAGATATAACCCTGTGTTGGGAACTAGAAAAACAGCATCTGTACTGTAAGTCTGGGTCTTCAACAAAACATCAGCTGGGCAAAATGTGGAGGGGAACTCGAAGCTTACATGTGTAACGATGTGCGTTGTTTTGTTGTTATGCTGGGTACCCAGCAAAAAGCCTGGGGTATTAGAAAATGAATGCTCTCTTGTTCTTGTGGGCATTAAGTGCTCCATGTATGAGATGGCGTCTACTGAGGCACTATGCTGATTGCATTATGTTATTTCTCATACAACACCACTGTATCAGGAAAGATTTCTGACTCCATCTGAAATACAGATGGGGAACTTGAGGCCTGGAAAGATTTTATAATTCCCTGTATTGGTCTAGTAGACCTGCCATAACAAAATACCAGACTGAGTGGCTTAAACAACAGAAATGTATGTCTCACAGTTCTGGAGGCTAGAAATCCAAGCTCAACGAGCCAGCGGGTTTGGTTTCTCCAGAAGCTTCTCTCCTTGGCTGGCTGATGGTTGCCTTGTCACTGGGTCCTCGGAAGGCCTTCACTCAGGGTGCAGGCAGGCACTCCTGGTTTCTCTCCCTCTTCTTACAAGGACACCAGTCATACTGGATCAAGGCCCCACCCTTGGCCCTCATTTAACCTTAATTACCTCCCTGAAGTCACTGTCTCCAAATACAGCGACCTCAGGGGTCAGGGCTTCAAACAACGAATTTGGGGGGAAACAAAAGTCAGCCCACATCTCCCCAAATTCCAAAGCTACTAGTGGAGCTGGGGAGTGCACCTGGCTTCCCGCCACTTCCCATGATCCTTCCAATTGTTGTCATGGTGCCATCACCACCTCATTCTGTGTCCACAGAAGATGGCCTTGTGACATCACCCATTACACAAAGTTCAGGGCATGAAGGCCTGAGAAGACACATAAAGGAGAAAGAGGAAGTTGAAATGCACACAGGCACATGTAAAATCCAGGAAAAAGGACCCTTAGCAAAGCAGGAAATGTAGCTTCCACCCAAATCTATTCTTCCGTGGCCAACAGTCCTCTCCCCGCCCCCACGATGCCGGCTTTGTTGGAGCAGCAGGAAAGTCCCCCAGCCTCTCAAACAGTGACGAAGGTCTTGGGGACAAGTGCTTGCTCTCCTAGAAGCCACTGGCAGGACACAACCCAATGACATGCTTTCTGCAGAATTACAAGATAATATACAATTTAATCTTTTCACATTTTTTAATCAAAAAATTTCAAAGACCCTCTTGCCAAGCTATATAGCTCATGAATGCAATTATGAAAGATTTTCTGATTAGCTAAAAAAAAATGTGAAATCCAAAAAAGCAAGACATGTTTTTCTTTTTCTCAGATAATGCAAGGAAGCATCTTATGTTTATAAAGCACAAGCTTTCAACCATATTGGATTTTCCCTTTAAAAAGAACAATACTTTAAAGTGGCTGATGGTAGGGACTTGTTGAGGGCATTTAAATGGGTATTTGTGTTCTGAAAATCCTAACTGGAACTCTTTTACTATTGTTGTTTATGTATATGTTTGTTTTGATTCTGAGGGTAAACTGAGCTTCTTCTGTGCATTAGGAAGGCTTTCACCAGAAATTCTGGTTTCACATAAAATTAAACTGACATATTGAAGGTACAACTGTATATAAAGCATGAAGACACGCTGAAGTATTGTTTTAAAAATATGTGAGAAATCAAAATGGTTTCCTTATGTGAATCACACTATAAGAAATATGAGACACAGCAGAACTCACGGAACTTGGGAAGAGATGAAATCTGAGTCGCCCATTAACTTGTCCCCATGACATTGCTTTCCTGGATTCTACAAGATGGGCAGTGAGGCCTCGGGAGCTAAGACATAGCTACGGAGGTAAAAGCTCTGCTCCATCTTCAGTCTTGTTGGCTACAACCACATTACCATCAATGTCAGTCTCAGCTTCACCACAGCAGAGACCCAATTTCGGTGTACAGGCCAGCTTATCCCTTTGGTCAGGAAATGACTCAAACAATAATATTTCTCCACTGTTTTCCCAGTGTGTACTGGTGTACCCATTTTAGTTACCTCTGTTCTCAAGTAAAAATCCTCACTTGGTACTAAAGCCCAGTAATGTCCTTTAAATAAGAGAATTAAGGCATCATTATAAAACTTTTTTTGCCAACTGAAGGGATTTAGAATTATACATACATTGTTAATGTGTGTATTTTAATAGTCTCTTAGTGGCACTGTCCTTTGTCTGAGATATTAACTCAAAGCCTTTTCAACCTCTTTCTCTCTATACTTTCTGAGTGGGTATAGACGATTCAGAGCACTTACATAGGGAGTAAATGATAACCCTGATATTTCCACCAGGATCCCCTGCTTAGCAGGGACATGTTCCACGCTTCTTGTCCTGAAGGTCCCTGACCACAGAAAGCCCTCCACTCTCTTCAAAGCCATCACCGCCAGCATGTAACTTCCTTATGCCTTTCTTTGCATCCTATCACAATAGAGATGCTGTGTAAAATAAAATCCTTTTCTGCCAAGTCACATTTTTGGATAAAGCATTTTATTTGTCACTTGAGAAAACGTCCTTTAAAATGGTGATCAAAATGATCTTGATACTAGATGCAACAAATGACACTGCATTATCATGGTCTTCGCCTGACACTCCATTTCAAATTCTCATCAAGTCCACGTCTCCTGCTGTACTTTTTCAGAGCTAAACGAAGGGTAGCTAAGTGTCAAGGGCCCTACAAAACCTCTTCGTACCTTGTGGAATGAATAATAGGAATTAAAAATGAAAAGACCAAACAGGTCAGCCTTGCCTCGCTCTGACAAAACAGGATTATTCCCTACAGGGCATTTTCAAGTTAGATCACATCCATTTTCCTTGTTTACAAAGCCTTGTATTGATAAAGTATAACAAACAGCTGCCTGCTTAAATAGCTTAATTGACAAATTAATAAGTGAGCATATAACTCTGAGAAGTTGCTTGTGGGGGATATGGAGGGGAAAAAAATGACACCCTCTTCCAGAGTCTGGTCAATATATCTAGGACACATCAACCGAGTGATGGAGATACTGGCTCGTTGATGGCGAAATCCTGGGATCTTGGTGTGCAAACACCCAATGAAACAACTAGGAAGACGTGTCTGTCCTTCAAAAAATTGTAACTGACTATATGCGTAAGGTGGCTATAGTTTACCAAATTCAAAAAAGATTTTAAATGAGTTAGCATGTTTTTTCCAAGTCAATGCTCCTAATCCCACTTTTAAGACTCCTTACTAATAATCCCATCAGTCTGCATTATGTTAAACCACTAGAGACAGTCATGCGAAGATGAAGGAATCGCTTGTCGTATTTATTTCAGGATATTTCTTTGTAAATATTAATTTTTCTTAAAAAGAAAGGGAGGGGGCCGGCAGAGTGGCGCGATGGTTAAGAACTGGCTTGGGATGCCAGAGAGCCCCGGTTCAGATCCCACATATGAGGGCCAGTGACACTGCCCTCCACAAAAATAATTAATTAATTAATTAAAAAAAGAAGATAAAAACATCTATTTAAAAAAAGAAAGGGAGGGAGGAGGAGGGGAGGGATGGAGGGAAAGATAGGAGGGAGGGAGGGGGGGAGGGAGAGAGAGAGAGAGAGAGAGAGGGAGGGAGGGGAGAGAGAGAGAGGGAGGGAGGGAGAGGCCCTTCTGAGACATACAAAATTGGGGGGAGAGGAAGCTCAAATTAACTTTCCATTTCCTGTTGTTTCCCCAAAACTTTCTCTTGATTAGACATTCCCTGCTTGGAGGCAAAGGTAGGTTGCCTAATCCTTCTATTCAGCCCTGTGTGCCTCAGCAATATTCTTTTCCTTCCAGTTGCTCCTGACTGTCTTAGCCCCAGTTCTGATCAATGCATTTATAGCTCCCCAGAGGAAATTTCCTTACGTAATACACACAGTAAACTGCTACATGAACTAGCCGTAGGCATACCAATCCCACAGAAATACACATTCGTGTGTGCGTGCACACCTCCATGGACAAGTAAGCGGTAAAAGTCAAGAAGAACCTTCCTGAGGCAGCTGGGACCTTAGACTCTGGTTTATTTGTCCAAAACAAAACAAACACAAAAACAAAAAACAGTATTTCCAAACACCTCTAAGGTACCAGGATATGAAACCGTACGTTAACAACCCAGTTTAGTGTGTTATGGAAACTGGTGCACCCCAACACTCTATTTCATCACTTTTGATGTGTGTAATTTCACCTTTTTCGTAATCATTGGTACTGTAATCACCGGGGCCACTTGAAAAGCACTGACAAACCATCACAGCTTGAGAACAACTCATTAGTTTTCTTTTATGATCTAAAATCCTGAGATTAATTCCCAGAATGAAATCTATTAGTCAAGGAGTTAGGTTTAAAAAGGGTGCTGTCTTTATGGGGGGGGGGAGCGAGAATTCATGAACATTATTGAAAGGAGGACTAAAATCTCCATTACGTATCTAGACTACACGATGAAGGCGTATTGGTCAGCAATTAACACAGAGACTAAAGCTGAGTCTGGCTTTCAATCGGCAACTTAAGGCTTAACACTGAAGAACCATCAGCACTGAGTCCTTTGAATGTACAAATCTTCCTCGCCTTAATTATTGAAATGACTTTTCTAGGACTGATGGGTGACCAGACTGTTTACCTGTTCTACCTAATAACTCTTTTCATTTAGAGTCTTGGAGACTATGGATTGAAAAATGCTTCTTTAGATAAAGAAGAGCACCTTCAACCAGAATAATGTAAGGAAAAAACGATGGCAGGGTGAGCAAAAACTGGTTTGAAAAAAAGAGAAGGCACTGAGGGAAAAAACAGAAATTAAACAAAACAAATCAAAATCCAGAGAGAACTATCATGCAAGTCAACAACCTCTAGCTTGTAAGAACTTAAAAAGCAACAGCCACAACCACAATCTTTGAACCCTAAATCACATATATAACAAAAGCTATACAGGGCTACCCTATGCAAACTCTAGAGAATCACTTTATATACCTTTCCCCTCTCCCATCCCTCAACTAACTCAACCCAACACACACACACACACACACACACACACACACACACACACACACACACACTTCAGAATGTTCCATGGTCTCATTCTTTTGTGTCTTTACTTACACTGTCCTCTCAGCCTGGAATGCCCTTTCCTCTTCCTCTACCTTCAGGTGACCCATTCATCCTTTAATAACCAGCTCCGTCATGAGCTCCTCTTGGGAGTTAGATGCCCTGCCTGGTACCCCTTGGTGCGTATGTCTGTATAGCATGTCACAAGCTGTATTGTCATTGTTAAATGCTTCCCTGAGTCTCCAATGAAACTGTGAGCTCCTTGAAGATAAAGCTGGTCTTGTACATCTCTTGAAACCACATGGTGGGGAAAAAAATATATATATGGAGTCTAGAGTCAGGCATTTGACTCTTGGTTTTGTCAAGGTTCAAAGTGTAGTAACTGTGCTTGACAAAGAAGAACCTCTCCACATTTGAATGTATCCTCCTACATTCAAAACAAATAACATTAGCCCAAGAACAAAACTGAGTAGAACTCTATACTCCACGTAATATTTAAAGTGGCATATTACAATTCTACGGTGACATCTTAACCCTTCTTCTTAACCAAAACTCAGTGAGGCTCTCTGGAAAAAGGACTCAGACTTCTTGCAGTGTGCAGCACTGGCTGCCTTGACCCCCAGCAAAGCTTCTAGACTTGCCTCTGCCGAAGGCACTACATTATCACATTAGTTCAAGGGGGAAGCAGTGTTAATTATGTGTACGCAGACAGCCGTGCAACATCCAGAAAGCATTGTTTTTTCTTTTAATAATCCACTTTCATCTTATTAATAAAATGGAAAAACTCTGGCTTCTTCAGAATCACCCAGAGCTTTGAACGGAAATCTTTTCTTCAACTGGGCTAGCTTTCCTCCAGCTGACCCTATAAACACTGCTGGCCATTTTTTCCTCAATGCCTCTAACATATTTTCACTTAGCACCAGTTTGATGTATAAGATCTGACAGCCCAGCAGTTAGAAGCCACCTGCATCACTGTCGCCATGACAACAGTGAAAGACAATCCATGATCCCATGCCCTGGTCACACGTTTCAATACAGCTTATCTGTCCAAAGCCACTGAGTCTAATGGAAGAGAGTAATTACCATCTTCCACTCATTGTCAAAATTCCCACCATATAATGCTCTTCAACATTATTTTATTCCTCTCACATGGCTGCTTTGCAAAAACCAAAAGAAACCTTAAGTGGAAAGAGGGGTGGGTGGGAGAAAGAGGAGGCTGTGACTGGTATAAATGGAGCCGGCTGTGCGTGAACTGTCCCTTTGCAGCCGAAGAAAGCACCCGCCAGCAAGAGAGACACAGAAACATCTCGAGTTCACTGATTACCATCTTAAGATTTTCTTTTTTTTAATTTGAGTAAGGAAATTAGTGCTCAACGTCCCAATTTCGGCCTATTCTAAAGGCATTTCATCACCACCATCGTGACCCTGGCACAAGTATCACCATCCCACTATGACAGCACGCGGTAGTCACAGCAACCCTGAACAGCACAACAGCTCACAAGGGTGAGAATTAGGAATAAGCAGAGGTCTTCAACATGGACACTTCTCTTGCACTCATTTTTTCCCAGCATTCTCCAGTCCCTTTCCTTCACACTCAATAACAATCATGGATAATCGACTGGTTGTTTGGATTCAGGAGCTCACATTCTTAGTGGGGGGACAACACTGTCTTAGAAAAGGCTCATTCACGCAGTATTAAAAAGTGAACTTTGACCAGCAAACACTTTTATGGAAAAACCTTGTGGAGAAAAGTACTTTCAGGAAAGAGTAATTAAATTTAAAGGCAACGTCAAAAGTCACGTGGACTTGTAAAGCAAACCACAAAGAGCAGAAACTGGACAAAAGGGCACAGAAAGATAACCCTTCAGGTACAGGCGGTTCAGCTCTTGGTGAGGCTGTTCCACTTCAGCTGCAGTCGTTTTCACAGAAATAAAATCCTACCCATCATCAACTCGGTAACTACCAACAGTTATATGAAGTGGTTCCTGGCTTTGTGGTTAATATAAAATATGCCCATTAAGAGAAAATAAGCAATTCCATATGGTCAAATATACACCAACCCACAAAAGGACAAAAGTAATGTAATTTTAAGTATAAAAAATTCTTAGACTAGTATTTGTACACTTGTCAAAATGAGCCTGAAATGTTTTATTTAGGTTAAATCCTAAAAACCACAGCCATATTTAACCAGCTGTCAAAACATTATAGTTGTGAGCTAACATTACCTACACCGTGTATTAAACATGGCATTATATACATTATACAACAAACCTAAAAAGCCTGATTAGTCAAAAGCCTCTGTGACACAGCCACTGTCCTTGCTGGTTGGTGGACAGACCTTTTCATCTTGCTCTTTGCCATCCTTTGGCCACCTCAGAGGAGATCAGGGAAAGATGGTATGAGATAAAACAGAGGCTGAATCTCCTAATGGAAAATTCAATAGTTTGGTCATTTTCTATAGGACACCACAGATACACGTGCTGGCAAACACATACATGTTGAGTGATCTCTAGTCAAAATGTCCAACCCATGACCAGAACATTCCAATCAAGTCTGACCGCTTATAACACTTCGATGAACCGTTTTCCTGTAATCATCTGTGGATCTCACTTAGTCATCCTAGCTTTGTCCCCATGCTGTTATGGTGGAATTTGAAAAACATCATTTAAATAACAAGGGCGAGCTGAAGAAGGGTCTTGATAGAATAGTGCTAGAAAACTCAAGCTGCCACTGGCAAAGGACTTTCCTGTCTGTTACCCCCACTCCCCACTATGGGAAGAGAGCCAACCTGTAACACTCTTCTGTAATGTCTTTTATAATCTTCTTTAAAACGATCTTCTCCACCATACCACTTCATTTGAAGAGCAAACTCTGAAAACTGGTTCAGAAACCTCTGGAGGAAGCCAGACGATCCCACAACCAACACGCAGAGAAGGAGTATCTGTTCCACCTTCCAACCTGTCCATTCCTGTGGTCCCAGCCCTCACCTGGCCCTCCTCAGGAGCTCTATGTCTTCTTAATCTTGACACTTTTGAAGATTATGGTCCATTCCTTTATAGAATGACCCTCAGTGTGGGCTTGTCTGATGTGTCCTCATGATGAGATTCAGGTAATTCTTTGAAGAACGCGGAGACAATTCTGTGTCCTTGGTGCATCTTATCAAGAGGCATATGATGTTGGTGTGTCTCTTTATGGGCAACATTAACTTGGATCATTTGGTTAAAGTGATGTACCTTGGATTTCTCTACTATAAAGTTACGATATTTACCTTCATAATTTGTGGAGAGGTAGTTTGCCTCATTTTCCACAGGGCACCACAGATGCAGATGATGACAAACACGTGGATGCTGAGTAATCTCCAGTCAACATGGCCAGCCCATGACCAGGATACTGATTGGGGTCAATGCCGCCAAGTTACAACACTTTGTGGGGAGATACTTTGAAACTATGCCAATATATTGTTCCTCAGCAAACTTCCACCTACCAGTCTTAGCATACGTGGATTCTGTAACTCCATCATTCCTTTTATATTCATTAGTTGTCCTTCTAAAAAAGTAGCTTTTTGCTACTCGCCCCCCATTTGTTTATATATTTATTCAATTCCTACGTCAGTATAGACTTTGGATTCTTACTTTACTAAATTGGTTATAATCTATTACCATATTTATTTTGATGTTCAAATTCTCCCCATTTGGCCAGTGGGAGCCCATCAAACAGGCTCCACAGTCCTTTTGATTTTTTGACCACTCCCCCTACTTTCTGGCTCAACAAGACATTCCAGACCCATGTTGTGTTTCTCTGTCCCAGCCTGGTATGCAGCCTTTTCTCCAAGTCATACTCCATATTTCAAAAGGTTATACATTGACCTGATGGTTTCCAGGACTACGCATATAATGCAAATACATTAAAGGAAACAATGTAAAACTAAGTCTCCATCTGTTCAATACAGAATGGAAACACCCCAGGTGGATCTAGAGCAAGTAGCCAAGGAACGCATACACCTCTTTCATGTGCTCGCTCCCAGTGACATCAGAACTGGCTTTGCATCTGTCCACACACAGCTGGGTATGAAAGCCGTTGGGCAGCTTCAGGTCAGAGAGGAGAAACGTGAGAGAACAGAAATCAGTGGTCCAAAGCAATAGTGCAGGATGCAGGAGCCAAAGGGCAGCATGCCAGCCAGTCTGCCTTGGGCAGGGCCGAGCTTAGCAAAGATTCTTCGCAGGACCAGTACAGCCTACCCAGGGAACCTACAAGGAGGAGGTGTGGGTTCCTTCTCCTCTGTGTCACTACCAAATAATTCATCACATGTCACTTGCTCAGGAAATAGCTTCTGCTTCCATTTTACCTACAATTGCTTAGTAATCTGTGACGGATCTGTAGGAGAGGAGGTATTGTTATGTTCCTTTCAGGAAGAAAAAATACAGCAGGGAACCCTCTACAAGATGCTTAGAAGCAAGGGCAGTTCAGTTTTGTAGGGCCTGACACATGTAATATTTAACCCTTTAAGAATAAAGTGACTGACAGAAAATAAAGCAGGACAATCTGAAAATTTCTAGGGCCCCTCCCAGAACTTGGTAAATGGCTGTGAAGGTGAGAGGACCTGAAGCTCAGGCTTTCTTCTCTGCACAGGAAAAGTCCACCTCTGCTCAGAAGCAGTCCCAGCTGCTTGCCGTGGCCCTCAGGTCTAGCAGTAGGGGAATAAGTCTCCATTGAGCCCAGTAAGATGGCCCTCCACTGGTCTGAGAGAGTCAGAGCCTGCCAGGTCTACTCCAGGAAACAGTGCCGAGGACAAACCTACCAGATGGGCTTCAAACCCCGCCAATATTATTCAACATGAAGCCTGCCTGAGAGGAACCAGAGCTCCCCCAAGAGCCTGGAGCAGCCTGTCCGCAGAGGAGCGGGGTCCTGCTGGCTCTCTGTTGGAAACCTTCATCTGTACACAAACGCCAGTCTGTCTACCCAAGACTACAGCTAGGATACCTAAAACCCTTCGAATCAAACGAGGGGGACAAAATGCTATCCAAAGTCATAGGTGTAGCTTGAAAGCGGACCTGGAAATTCATGCTAACGGGTGTAAGTGACGCTGCTCTCTGGGGCGGGGGGCGGGGCTCACATTTTGGGCCTGACTTTCATGTTCTTGTTTCTGTGGCAGCATCCCCCACTGCACCCACTGTACCGGGCACATCACACTCACTGAATCCATCACCAGTGGCTGAGCTCAGGTTCACACCTCCGTGCTGTTGACCATGCTGCTTCCTAGGTCTGCAATGGCTTTTCCCAACTTCTCAGCCTACAAAAGACCTGCTCATCCCTCAAGGCCCAGATCAGACACCAGCTACCTGGCACTTTCCCAGCATGCTCTTTACCTGCTTCCCTCTCTCCCCCCAACAGAAGTAGAAAGAAATCATTCCAACCTCCTTGTTCCTATAATAGTTTTGTATACGTCTGCTGGGGCCCTTATCACATTATACTGGGAATTACGTGTAGAAATCTCACCAGCTATGTTAGCAAGAGGCCCGTATCTGTGTTCTTTGAATTTCCAGCAATCTCTATGGTGCCTGGCACAGAGAGGTTTTAACAAAATGTTTGCTGAATCAAAGACTATCGCCAAAACTGCAAGTGTTCCTTTTCCTTTCACCTCAGTATGGGCTTATCTTCATTTAAATAAAACGACAATATTAGTGGGTTTTTAAATCGCGTAGCTGTATATAGCTGTGTATAATTGCAATGTAATCAAACCGCTGATATTTTTAGGCACCTCCTTCCCTTGAAACCCTCCATAACGATCTTTGACAAAGTAGCAGTGTGTTTCTACTGTGTAAGTTTTGTGCATACGTATGTTTTTTCCCCTTTTTTAAGCTTTTTCGTTTTGAAAATTTCAAAAATACAAATGTAATCAAAACAAGATAATGAATCCCCACTGCTTGGCTTCAACCCCTGGCCTTTCCTGTGTCACCTGTACCTCACACCCAAGTCTATGGTCTGAATATTTGTGCCCCCACCACCCAATTCACATGTTGAAATCCTAACCCACAAAGGTGACAATAATAGTAGGTGGAGCCTTTGGGAGATGCTTAAGTCATGTGAGTGGAGCCCTCATGAATGGGATTACTGCCCAGAGAGATTCCCAGTGCTTTCTGCCATGTGCAGATACAAAGAGAAGTTTGGGGCCAGAAAGCGGGCCTCACCCGACTATGCCGGCACCCTCATCCCGGACTGTCAGACTCCAATATCACGAGCAATACATTTCTGCTGCTTATAAGCCAGCCAGTCTGTGGTAATTGGTTATAGCAGCCTGAATGGACTAAGACACCACGATCTCCTTCCATATTATATTCAAGAAAATCCCAGTCACAGTATCATATCAGTACAAATTTCAGAATGTACCTTTAGATGTTATTCTCTTTGCTCAAAAACATACCCATAATGCCATTATCACATCCGAAAAGTTATTTAATAGTAATCTCTTAATATCAAATATTCAGTCGTTTAAAAATGTCCAATTGTCTCAATTTTTTGCACTAAGTTTTTTTTTTTTTTAAGATTTTTATTGGGGAATTGGGGGGATGGGAACAGTGCTGGGGAATTGGGGGAAAGGGAACAGACAAGTTGCTGTCCTTCTGTTCTTCAGTCTACTTGTGGAGGATGTTGCTTCACTGGCCCAAGTTGGCACCATCATTACGCTCTTCCCGGGTGAGGCAGATCAGTCGCCAGCCGCTCACTGCATCTGCTGGCCACTCACGCTGGCTGCTGGCTACACACGGTAGCCCATGGCAACCCACTGCCACAGGGGCTGCAGCCTACGCCGTCGCTGGTGACTCACGGCAGCCCAGCTCCAGGTTGAGCTGTTGTTCAGCATCTTAGCTGTGGAGGGCAGTGTCACTGGCCCTCATATGTGGGATCCGAACCGGGGCCCTCTGGCGTCCCAAGCCAATTCTTAACCATCACGCCACTCGGCCGGCCCTGCACTAAGTTCTTAACAGTGAAAATATACTGTCACATCATACAACTCATAAACAAATTGCCCTATTTTTTTAAAAAGCCCCCAACTAGTATCCTTAGAGCCATAACATTCCACAGGATAAGATTCATGAAGTCTCCTTTTGTTGCAACATACTAATTATGCTACTGAAATTTTGTTAAACATTTGTCCTATATAGATATGTAAAATAATTTGTTTTCAGTTCATTACCTTTCTACCCAAAGATTTTATTCCACAAAGATTTCCACATGAGTTAGCACTACTTTTGAGTTATTCATAGCCCATAACAATATATTTTATTTTTAAGTCTTAAAGTACAAGTTTTTCCTCTTCCTGAAACTCACATGTTCACTCTTAACACAAATACTTTCATTCTAAATTTTCAACCTTTAAAATAAAACTATGACTAGAAAAAAATGCCCTCAATGACCAATTCATAAACCAGTAAAGTATGCAAAGCTACAAAAGATGTCTTATCATTTCACTCGGGCATGTACATTACCACACAAACGTTTGCATCCATAATGACACAAGTCAAACAGGACAAAAGAGCAATACCAGGATAAATCTGGAAAGTAATCAGTCTCTTCAGACAGACAGACCCCAGGTCCACAGGGCTACTCTGAAGCAGGTTCAAGATTTAAGAACACAGGCATTAAATTCATTTCTTGATGACCCTAAATGCATAATATACAATCCCTGACTTGCAATTGGGAACTGATACATAAAGAACACAAAGTAAGTGCACTCAATTTGTGTAACTAAAATGTTTCTGAGAAACTGAATACAAATAACCAAACATTTGTTTGGGAAAATCTTGCCATTTAATAAACACTAAGGTAGAGACTTTAAGAAATTAAATTCCTTTTTATAATGCAAAAGTCATCCTTTTTAAATTTAGGTTTTAATATAGAAGGTTTCCCCACCAAAAACATAAAGTCACTGGAAATGTAAAAGTCAATTTAAACATAGAAAATGTTTATTAATTCACACTAATTAAAGGTATGGTAACACAGACCAATACAAAGTAGGAATTATTTCAAAATAGATACAATGTACAGACTACAGATATTTGTTAATACATGTTCTTTAAGATCCTTACTTTGGTGATTTTATTTGCAATTATTTTCTTGTTTCCCTATTTAAAAAAAATAAATGATTCTAAATAAAAGCAGTTTATATTGTTTCAAGGGTTAAATATCCTCCCCTTTTCCTGTTTTATTTGTCCTATTAATTTGTTTACTGATACTCTTTCATATAGAGTAAGAAGCCATATTACAATTACCAAAAATTCTGAAATTTTTTTTTTCATGTATTCCAAACAACTCCATCCTACATCCAAGGGCCCCAGAGAACTGGCCCTTTTATACTTTAAGATTCAGGAAGCTCCTTACTCCTAACTGGCCTTCAAGTGCTGCTCATGTGGTCTCCTGGGGAAGACACCTCTACACAGAACACTGCTTTTTCTTACACGTTCAGGGCCAGTGCCAGGCGTCAGAAATCAAGAGGGTGTCTATTCTACTTCAGTACAAGGATGGGGAACCTGACAAAAAAATGCAAAGGAAAACACAAGTCACGTGGAACCAAGTACCTTTTGGGTGCCTGGAAGGATTCAATTCTTTTAGAAAGTCATGTTAGAAGCTGCCATTCTAACCCCAGGCGCCACTTGCACTGCTCCACAAGTCACCATGCCCTCCCCATGCACCGTGGCTTTGGCCATTTCCAGACTAAATCATTAGAGCTGGTTTGTACCCTACAAGGCAGGAAGTGAATCATGCTTTACTCAACTGAATCTGCAGCTGGTTTTAAGGAAGCCAAACGCAGCCAACCAAATTGGATCTGTAACAGTTAGCTTATAAAGAAGTGCCATGGGATTGTTATTGATGAGAAACGATTGGCATTTTGGATTTACACCTCCCCTCGCAGCGAGGCTTCTAAAAAGCACAGGGTGCTTTACCCAAGGCCACTGTAGAGCCACATGGATCACTTTCTACCATCTAAGCTCTCAGAGTGCTCTCACTAACAATCTCAGCACTTCAACTCATGTTGGAAGTTCTAGAACATGCCTAGTGCCAGGCTGGGACTTTCTTTCCTATTTTTCAGCGGAATAAAAAAGTTCTGCTTTTTGTTCTCAAAATGCAGGCTTCTTTGTCTTCTCTTTTATCCTTAGTGTGATCTATGATGATTTTTAGGGTCTTAAGGCAAGCAAAAACCTCATTCTGGGAAGGACATTGTTTTCTATTTTCCGTACTATTATAGTCCATAAGTAAATGTTTGGGGTTCCTGATTATATTGATCCAAACACTTCCCTTATGTTTCCGTAACACCCATTATTCTCTCTCAAGTAAGACTTTGAAAGGTTTTTTTTTTTTCTGTAAAGGTTTTATTGGGGAATTGGGGCGGGGAACAGCATCAGGGAATCAGGGAAGGGAAACAGACAAGTTGTTGTCCTTTTGTTCTTCAGTTTAGTTGTGGAGGACGTCGCTTCACTGGCCCATGTTGGTATTATCATTGCGCTCATCCCAGGTGAGGCATTCGCTCGCCGGCCATTGGACGGCCGCTCACGGTGGCTCACAGCAGCTCACGAAAGCTCACGCCCGCTGCCGGCCAGCCCCACTGCAGCCTACGCCATCGCAGGCGACTCACGGCAGCCCAGCTCAAGTCGAGCTGTTGTTCACCATCTTAGCTATAGGGAGCGCAGTGTCACTGGCCCTCATGTGGGATCTGAACCAGGGCCCTGCTGCTCAGAGCTGGCGTCCAAAGCCAACTCGTAACCAACGCGCCACTTGGCCAGCCCCAAAAAGGTTTTTAATAGAGAATATTCCTAAATTTACACTTTTACGTAGAACTGCTGACCACATAAAAATCTAACTTTTAAAAATAAAGTTAAATTTGAATGCAAATTTTCTTTTGTTTTTAAGCATATTCTAAATACAAAACTTAAAAAGTATAGTTTACAGAATATTTATTTCTTTGAGAAAATATTTAAATGATTCCAACAGTGACAAAGCCAGGTATTTCAAATCAGAAATCTTTTGTAAAATATAAAGTTGTTTGTTTTTTTTTCAACTCATGAAACACATCAAAATCATTAGTAGAGAACAGATTAGTCTAAACTGATGCCACTTTCCCTGGTTTCATTAAAATACAAATTAAAAAGTTGGTAAATTACAGGTATAGCCTTAAGAAAGCTATAAATGCCTGAGATTACCAAAGGGGATTCTCTAAGTACATCAGACAGTATCAGAGGTCAACAGTTCAGATTAAAACGAATTTTTAGTCACTCTCAGGACCATTTGTGTGTACATATTTTTAGGACTTCTCACAGACACCTAGTAGTACATGAAAATATACGAAAGAAATTAAACCCTAAAAAGAACACACTAAGTTCATTTTTTTAAATGTTCTAAAATGAGTCACAACATCCACAGCAGGCATTTCTTCAAGGTCTAAAGCTCGATATTTGCCACAAAAGATGTTCTCTCTGATATCAGCTACAACCCATAAGTCAAAATATTTAAGGGGTTTTCCTGTGGAAAAAAAAATTTTAAGTGCTCAGTTTTTTTTACAAAAAAATAGTCATGAGCACAGACCCTGGAACTGGAGTGCCCAAGTTCAAACCACAGCTTTGCACTTACGAGTTATGTGACCTGAGTTAAATCACTTAGCCTCTCTGTGCCTCTGTTTCTTCATCTGTAAATACTCCCACCTCATTGGTTTGCTTCAGAGATTAGAGAGTAAAATGCTTAGGACACTGTCTGTTACATAGTAAGCACCATATAAATATTAGCTAATAAGAATAAGAGTTATAAGAATTTAATATATATGAGGATCTGGTAGTAGAGGCATAGCCTTGACTATCTATCTTTGTGGGGCGTCTATAGTACAGTGTAAAAAAAAAAAAAGAGTTCAGAACAAGAAGGAAGTATATCCCATGGGAATCATTTTGTACAGCCCTGATTCATTCGTCCGGTCAGTGTTTATGGTACAGCCCACTGGGACTGAACACGCTGTAGCAGGATGAAGAGAGCAGAACGCTCTCCAATTGCAAAAATAACACACACAAGAGCCGCTTCTGACCAAGTGATCCAAGTTGACTAAACTCCCCCCCCCACCCCCCGCTAAGGTCTCTGATGGCACACAGAGGAAGGACAGGGGGCCCTATATTCTAAATACAGTTATCCAAACCAAGCCAATTATTTTCTGACAAGAGATCTGGAAACCGTAGGCGCGTTTGTTCGAGGAATGGTAGTTAGTAGCAGCTTCAGTTAAAGGTAGCTTCAAAACACATCCTACAAGTCAAAGTCTATGGCAGCATTCCCCACAGAATTCAAGGCAAAAGTTAGGTACAGAGTTAAGGGCGTTTTCAAAATTCACCCTGATGAGGTCAACCTCGAGATACTGTCCTCAGCGCCCATCTCATTGGAAAGAAAAACCTATTCATTTTCCCAGTACATAACCCTTTCTAGAGGCCATTTTCTAAGATGTTACTGTAATCAGCGATTTTTAATGGATATGCTTGAGAACTGTAACCATTTGTCTACTCCTTCCAGGTGGCATACAAGGAACCTTGATTCAGCCATTCAAGTCTTATGTTAGAAATCAATGTAAAATCAGTTGATACTGTCCTGGATAGGGTTTTCTTCCCCCTTTCCCCCTCACATCTCATAATCCATGTATGGGTATGAATGGGTAGTTCATTTAGTGTACCTAATACAGTCATTACAGACTCCTTCAAGAGTACCCTCTAAAGAGACACTTTACGACACACAATATTTAGGCATTTGAAAACAGGCACTCGTCTGTGGTCAAACACCTCTAAATCTCTCCATTTAGTCAACTACTATCAGCTATTCCAAAGAAGCAAATGAATAATCACTGTGGGCTTGAGATGAGACTTCCAATCACAGTCAAGTATGACTCCTGAGGTGAAAAGCTAACTAAAGTGTGACACCTCCCCTGTGAACCTAAGCGCCTCTCCTAATGAGTAATGAGCAGTAGTACGTTACAGGTTACGACAGATACCTTATACAAAAAGCTGCACATCCAAGCTAGACGATGTCTTACAAAAGCAGTTACTAACCAAAGCCAAATTAATGAAACCCTTGGTGAAACTGATAGTCTCCTTGTTTCTCTATTTCCTTATGGATACCAAGAAACTGTGCAAATGTGTCTGAAGTGCGTTACAGTTTCAAGGGTATCCAGTCCTTAGGCATCGTGGGTCTAAATTAATCTTTTGCATTTTGTTGCATATAATCCTTTTCCCACAGTTCTAATTTTAAATATAGCTAGTCCATTCGAATTAATCTTTTCCCATATAAAGAGTGGTCACAGCCAAGATCTAATTGTTTCTCCTTAATCTTTTTTTTTCCTCATGGAGAAACATATGGATTATGTTATTAGCTGTTCTTTTTACTCTCACTTTTCATTTTGAAATTACTGACACAGGAAAGAGGAGACTTGCAGCACTGTTCCCAGAGCTAACGCATCACAGTAACGTTCAGTTTGCAACTCAACAGCATCCGAAGGATGGGTTACACTGTGGCGATCTTTAACTATTAAAAACAAAACAAAACACCGTGGTTTTAGGGAAAAGGTGCTTCCAGTACCAAAACAAATGTTTTGGGCTAAAAAACTCTAAATCCAAATTCAGGGACAGACTTAACGTTGAGCTGTTAATATCACCTGCATTTTTCAAAGTTTTCTAAGTTTACAGAAGAGCTATTTCACTGAAAACCCTGCCAGTGGATATGCTGTAGAGAAGCATCAATAAGCAAAGTCATTTTCATTTGGGCACACGAGCTATGACGAACTCAGACTCAATCTGTTGGCTTCTAGGCCCTTTTGTTTATTTTGCACAGTGGCCTCTGAAGCAGAGAGATTTGTCTGTCTCTAGCTGTGCCAAAGAGGTTCAAATATTAATATTTCATTGGTATGTACAATGGTCCAGGTAAAATTTTAAATATTAGACTTCCTATTTTCACTTAAATAATCCAAACTTTGAAGACTCAGAAAACTCTCTCGGCCATTTTACAACATAACATGTCTTTCCCTTGGTTCTAATAGTAAATAATTTCCAATGTTCTTCTGAAATCATTCAGAAATATTCTTTGGCTGGCAATCATACCTAAAGCTACCACTCTGAAAGGGAGAAAAAATGGTGTCAGGCTACAAAGATTCTGGAGGTGAGGGGAACGCCTCTATTTTTATACATGAGCCACTGGTTTACTTGTGTTGATAGAGACTCAATATAGCAAAGTAAAAAGTCCGAGTTTTACAGATACACTTTATTTAATTGACTTTGTTCCCTCAAAGTGTTATCTAGGTCAAGTTTTATAAACCAAAACACAATTTGGAAAATATACTAGAGGTATATGTATGTACTTAAAGGATAGTGAGGTGAACTATTTATCTAAAGAAAAACACTTCAATGACAGGAATAATCAATCTTGATCCATTATGTAAATCTGAATATATCATCATTTCTTAAAAATAAAGCATACCAATATTTAACTAAATTGTAAGTAAATATATCTGTAAGTACTTAAGTACTTAAGAGTTTTGATCCTGCTGATAAGGTTTGAGTTTTCCTGAAATACTTTTCTTACTATCTCATCCTCCAATCTCTACTAAATCAATATGGTCATGAAATTATATTAAGACAAAAATAGAAATTCTGAGCATCTCCTCAAACTTCTTCGGGGTAAAGGTCTGTAGCTTTGTAAAGAGATAGCTACAGTCAGGAAAGAGCTGGCACCATTTGGGTCACACTCACTTTTATACCACACTGCAACTCCATATTTATTTACTCCCATATTGTTCCAGAAAAGGTTTAAGGTGGCTTACAAAAATACATCCAAAACAAACCATAAAAATAATGTAAGGGGTTAACAATTTCGGAAAAGGGAAAAGGTACATATATGTCTACACATACATAATTGTTAAAAGGTCTGAAATGCTATTCCCCCAATTTCATAGCACAGCACCTCTGAATGGTGGAGTTATTTATAATTTTTTTACAAAGACATGTTTTTTACGTTTTTAAAAAGTAGATGAGAAATTGACATTCTCTCTCTCTCTCTCTCTCTCTCTCTCTCTCTCTCTCTCTCTCTCTCTTTCTCTCTTTCTTATGGGATTTTCATTAGGTCTTCTCTTTTCTGGATCCTAAGTCTGATCAGTTCATAGGAATTCCCTTCTCAGCCACAGAAAAAAAGTACAGCACATTCTTTCCACCAGAAGAACTATATTTGAAGTCCATTATTATTTCCTATCATTTAGTTCTGAATGAGAGGAAGCATTTTTAAAGAGTAAAAAAATTTTAATTCGATTTTATGGGACAATGTCTTTAAAAGATGTTTGATTTCTTTTCATATAGTCAGACACTGTGTAGACCCTCTGAATAATGAAATGAAGATGGGGAGGTGAGAGGGAATTCCCTCATAAATTTAAAATGGGGAAACTGCCAGGAAAAAAATCTCTGTAAGGTTTCTGGGGTTCAGAAAGGTGACGTCATTTTTATTCAACCTTCAAGCCAAGTAACACTCTCTTTGTGTCACTTTTCACTACAAAAGACTAAAGTCTGAAATGTAAATTTCTAAATTTTACTTCAGTTTTTAGGAAAAACCCAGTCAGATTTCCCTCCAAAATTTCCAAACATTTACCTATAACCACTTACTAGTTTTCTCTCTTCTCAAGCTTCCAACTTGAGCAGTCAAAATGCTTTTCCTTCCAATAGGTCTAGTTTTACCCTTTTCTCGGAGGTTTGTAACAATTATTCATTCTGCTTTTTCTCTCCAAAGTTTTCTTGAGGCTTCCTGCACATCTGGTCCTCACCCATCACTGTGTACACTGTCATGTATATGTCAGCATCTTGAAAAATGGAGAGCTAAACAATCATGGCTCCTCTGAAACGATGCCTGAGGTACTACCTTCTTGATTAGTCCCTAAATGTACCCAAGACCAAGCCTATGTGGGCTTATTTTCACAGCTCCTGGCAGGTGCCTTGGTTCAGTGCTCTGTCCCTAACACAGCAATGCAACTTCCCTAAAGTATATACACTGACTAGGTCTGGAGGGAAAGTGTTCAAGAGAAAAGCACTCAAGACATTTCCAAGTCTTTCTTAATTTGAGAAGAAACATTAACCATTAAGAAGTGCTTTCTTGGGCCGGCCAAGTGGCGCATTGGTTAAGAACTGGCTTGGGATGCCAGAGGGCCCCGGTTCGGATCCCACATATGAGGGCCAGTGACACTGCTCTCTGCAGCTAAGATGGTGAACAGCAGCTTGACCTGGGGCTGGGCTGCCATGGGTCACCGGCGACGGCGTAGGCTGCAGTCCCCTGTGGCAGTGGGCTGCCATAAGCTACCGTGTGTAGCCGGCAGCCAGCGTGAGCGGACAGCAGCCGCAGTGAGCAGCCGTCCAGAGGCCGGCGACTGATCTGCCTCATCCAGGAAGAGTGCAATGATGGTGCCAGCTTGGGTCAGTGAAGCAACATCCTCCACAACTAGACTGAAAAACAAAAGGACAGCAACTTGTCTGTTCCCCTTCCCCCAATTCCCCAGCACTGTTCCCATCCCCAAATTCCCCAATAAAAAAATATTAAAAAAAAAAAAAAAAGAAGTGCTCTCTCAAGAGCCTGGGGACACTTGCACAAGTTATCCCTGAGAAGCACAATAAAATCTAGATGAAAGAACAGAAGCCAAAAGTGATTACAAAATAGAAGCCCAGGCACTTTTTAAAAAAGGAGAACCACCAGGGAAGGTGGATTTAGTGTTTGCACTTTCAAGGTGACCAGGCCCATTTCTAACTCTGATGAGTTGACCCTTCGTCACAGTCCTTTGAAATTCTAGAAAACATGGATTCCACCGTGTCCTTACTACAGGAAAGCCTGTGGTACAGACAGCAGAGCTTGGGGCATTCCCAAGTCCATGATCAGAATCAGAACAGAGTAACCTGTCCAGTATCTGAACGTCCCATGAAAGCAAGTCTCACCAGGCTGACACCCATTCTACAAATGCCTTATATCCAATTCAATCCAATCCGATCATATTCAGATTCTATAATGTGGACAGGCAAATTCTTCCAAAAGAAATGATTCATAGAAATTAACTGTTCTCCAATGTTCTTTAATTAAAGCAACTGGGCAATGACTTTGGTTTTTTAATTAAGCCTAACGTGAGCTTATTTTTCAATATCCTGGAGTTCTGACATTCAACGCGTATAGATTTATTAAAAGACTCTCCAACTCATATCAGAACAGAAATTAATATTAATAAACTGATAAATACTCAATAAAAAGGACATTTTCTTTTTTACAAAATAAAAGCTATTAAAATGAGTATATTTAGAAACACTAAAGAGCTCACCACGAAACAAATTTATTGGTGATCACACAGCTTTATCCCTCTTGCTTGTCCTTTGCACACATATACTGACTTACACACAAGGCAAACCAGCTGGCCACCTCACTCCTATATAGAGGAGACTGTACCAGCCAACACCAGAATTCAATTTAATGGACCCTTTTAAAATAATAATAATAGACTTTAATGGTCATTATAAGAACAGCAACAACTACAAAACCACAGATATTCAAGATATCCCTACCTCCAAGAGGCTTAGCAACTACTTGAATGTGAGGTCTCCTCCCAGCCCTCTCCTTACCTCCGAGCACTCATGTGCTGTAGTTTCCTGTCAAGTCAGTCTCTTCTTTCTCACACTTCTCATTCACTGCCTCTATGCATACCATCCCATTGCCACTACTCTGACAAACAGCCAGGAGCTTGCAGGTGACAAATCCCAGGGCACTGATTGGTCCTTCCCTTGCTACATGTGATATTACTGGCTATACAACCTCCTTACTTTTCACTCTACCGTTCTCCTGGTTCTTCTCACCAGTGGGACGATTCCTTTTTCACCTCCTTCTCCCAAAGACAAAACAACAAACAACACACACGCACGCACGCACGCACACACTCGCAAACACTGAATGTTGTTTTCCAAGGTTCCTGCTTAGTTCTTCTCTTTTCATGCTACCCACCCCCTGGAAATTTCATCCACTGAAGTTTCAACCATCTTCAGTGGCAACACCTGCAACTCAGATCTCTGGGCTAAATTCTGGGCCCATACATCCAAATGATTACCAGGTATTTCTTCAGGGATAAGCCCATTAAACTTTGCATGTCCAAAGATGAACCGGTCATCTGCCCTCCAAAACCTAAGGCATCTCCTATGTTGAGTAATGATGCCATCATCCAAGCTAGAAATCTAAAGGTCACCTCCAATTTCTCTCAGTCATCCCTGTCTGCTCAATAATTATTTCCTTAATATTTTTTGAAAATGCTCTCACCACCTCTATCTGCCACTCACCTACTTCAAGCTCTCTATCATCTCCTGCTGTGGTGTCCACTGATCTCCTAACTGACCTCCCTGCCTCCAGGCCTCGTCTCAAACCC
>NW_017731683.1:1879964-1935668 GCF_001890085.2 Hipposideros armiger | reverse complement strand
GCCCTTTCCCCAGTCCCCTGACTCTCTTCTGTCCTCTTCTCTACCCATAACCCTCTCTGTCTGCCCACCTTTGGTTAGAACACATAAGAGCCAAGATCTCTTCAATAAAGACAATACACTCATCATTTCAGGAGGTGCAGAAGCCCAAACTATTCATAGGTTCAAGAAGGATTTAGATAAATCCATGGATGAGAGAACTCTGGTGGCTAATAAAAAAGGAAGGATGGAGAGGGAAGTTTGGAACTTGGATAGGAAAACGGACGATGTTTGACTATAAAATTCATTAAGTCTCAGGTATGCATGGAGCACCTGTGATGTCCAAAGCACTATTCCAGGACCAGGACACAGCAGGGAACCAGAGACAAAAATTCTGCCTGAAGCTTCAAGCTCTGACCACTTACTAGCTGGTTCCTGTTAGGGGGCATCTGTGCTTGCCAGGCAACCGGGTCTGTGGGCAGAGGCTTCCTCATAAGGTCACAGGCCTGGCACTACTGGAAAGCCCTCTGCACATACACACAGAGGCTCTCACCACGCACAACACCAAATGCAGCTGTGCTCGTCCTTGAGGTGTGTGCTCAAAGTCCAAATGAAATTTTGACTTTGGCAGTCTGGGAGAGGAATAAACTGATGGAAGTAGACAGTACCTTTTTAGAACAACCATGGCTATCAGGCCACAGGTAGAATTCAGGCAACCGAGAGCTGACCCCCAGCAACCCAGAAGTGCCACCCTGTCCTTAAGGTCAGGGCAGAGGGGAGCCAGCCAGGGAATAAATGGTGAGAAGTAGCATCTGGGTGCAGACCTGCGAGATTTCCCTTCATGCCCACCAGCCCAGGCACATAATCTTCTAAATCCTAAACCCATCAGGCTCCTCCTCGGACCACAGCTGAGAAGGAATTAGACACAATAGTGAGTCACACGTACTCTGGACCAACACTGTCTGTTTTTGAATCCCTGTTCTGCCACTGGTTAACCTTGGCAAGCAACCAGAACTCTTTGGGATCAGTGGCCTCATCTTTTAAGTGGAAACAGTAAGCACAACAGCCTCATCAGATGGTTGTCAAAATTAAAAGAGATGATAACATGTAAAGCATTTAAAACAGGGTCTGGCACTCAGGGAATGCAAGCTGTTACGATTATTACTGTTTCCATCCATAGGATCGTGGAGGTCCCCCCTTCCAAGTCATGGCAACTCCTTAAAGCCACATGCTCGCTATAGAACTGGATCGCTTAGAAGCAGGAGCTATCTCATTCCGAGGTAAAACCAAAATTCAACCAAATTTCTAAACACCCCTCCCCCCAATTCCTACACATACCTTCTTTCTCTGAATGAGACGACTATTTTTTTTTATCAAAGTAAGTCAAAACAGACTTTGACTGTAGTATATATATTTTCAAAAGTGAAGGCAAAAGAAAGGGTAGATTTGCCTTCTGAATAATTTCCCCAGGCCCTCTGGGAAGGCAGGCTGAGTCTTGGCCTGACACAGAACTGAAACAAATAGAAAGAAAATGGAAGCAGGCGGAGTTTTCAGGCTGATGGTTAATCAGCACAGCAACTAAAAGAGCCAAAATCTAAGTAAGTGGTCATTACAACCCAAACACCCTACCATTTATCACCAGTCTAACGAATCTGCAGAGGGGGAAAGGTCTAAACAGGTGTTAGCTGAAGCGCAAACACAAGAGATAGATGGGAAAAAGTCATCTTAGAAAAAATCTGTCTGCAAACTTAAAGCCAAGCAGGTAGGTTTTCATCTAGTTTTCTTTTTTGTTGTTGTTGGGTTGGTTTTTTTTGGGGGGGTGGGGTGGGGTTTGTTTGTTTGTTTGTTTGGCATGAGGCAAGAAGTTTCTCAGTGCATCCTAGTAACAGAATCACCTATGTGATTCCCAAGCCAAACACAAACATTCAACTCAACCAAGTGCTCCTGCCCTTTAATTTGACTGGAGTGACTTTTATCTTTCACCTTGGAGTTATAAAAGAATGAGTTGTTAGCAAGACAATCTGAACCTGCCTGAATTCTGAGGCCTTCTCCTGTCTTTCCATATGCTCAGAACAATGGAGAAAATATGTTTGTCCAAAGCAGGGCGGGGGGTGGGGCAGTTGGGTGGGTGGTGGGAGGCAGGAGACAGAAAAATGGCTGCGTATACAAGAAAATGCTAGATAGTAGTGTACTACATCTAGCAAAGCTTTCTGTTATTTATCTTGTTTTACTGAGATAATCTAAGCATCCTAATTTACGAAATTCTTTACATAGAAAATGTGCTGGTAAACCTACTATAAAAGCTAACCATCTATAGAACTGAAGAAACAATATGTTTACAGACCATGTCCACATCATTTGCATAGATGTGAGTCCTATAATTTGGCCCACTGTTCACCCTCACAACTTTATCTGCCCAAATGCGTATTTCTAAGAGATTCAACTAAAAATGGTACAGTATTACGTTGTTAGAGACAGCCTATTAGGAAGAAATTCAGAGTCTAAAAAATTGTCCCAAGCGTCACCTACACATACCCGCAACAAAGGCCTGGAAAGTGAAGTTTGTAGCATGATTTTTAAAACCTGATTACAATGCTCAGGATATGATTTTGGCCTTACTGAAGGAAGGGTTTTACTTACCAATCATTAAGAAATGGTATTTAAAGGCTGGCTGAGTGGCTCAGTTGGTTAAGAGCTCGCTCAAGAGTTTGACCTCTGAGCAACAGCAGTTCAGTGCCCGGCCTGAGCTGAGCTGCCGCTGAGCTACCAACAGGTGGCAGGATGGCTCAGCTAAAAAAATAAATAAAAAATAAAAAATAAAAAAATAATAAACATTAAAAAAAAAAAGAAAGAAATGGTATTTAAAAACCATGCCTTGGTTTCGCTATTGGATGGCACATGGTAAGTGGTCATTGAAATGAGAAAAGCGGCTCCAATCAACTAGGAAAAAAGTTGACTTTTCTACCCACATTTACGACTGAACTTCAGGGCTAATGTCATAATTAATAAGGTCATGCAGTATGTCAGCCAATATTACAGTTCAGGTTCATTTAAGAAGCATTTTTTTTAGTTCCTTCTATGAGTCAGGCCCAATTTGTGCTTTAAAGGAGCTCAAACAGGCAGCGTTGGCCACTTACCCATAAGCAACACGGGACCACACCATTTCACACGTAGGGTGTGAGAAGAGCATGATGGCGAGGGAGAGGCCCAAGGGCGCTCAACCGAGAGTTCCGGCAGAAGTAGGAAACACCCCTTCACATCGGGCTGACTTGCCTAACTTCACACGCCTTACCTCCAAGCAGGGCACATGCACATTATGCATTAAATTTATAAACTAGGATCAGTCATTTCAGTGAAGGTCGGGCCCTTTTTTTGTTTCTGTTGTGGCGGGGGAGCCTGTAGGTGGCCAGAAAGAAGGATGCAAATATTCCTAGGATTTAAAGTGGTACCAGCACAGCCACACGAAGTTACTGAAAACTTGCCTTTCACAGATCTGTTTCCTTCCTACTGCAAAGTGTCCTTACAGGGCGAATCAGAGGTGAGTTTTATGGTCCTAAGAAATTAAGTGACTTGCTCAAGGTACACAGTTTGTGTGGCAAAGTCTGAACTAGACCTGATTTCCTGGCTCCCAATAGCACGTCGTTTTGTTAGACCAAACTGCTCTTCTATCATGGGGATGAGAGCCAGAGACTGTGACAGTGGGGGCACTTGTTATATTGGATCATCAGAAATCCTATGTGAAACACAGATAGATGATACAGCCATCCGGAGGAAGTTACTGTCTGGGTGTTGATTTAACCTGGGAAACCTATAGAACAGGCCAGGAGAAAAGGAGAGGAAACCCCCAAAGTAGCAGACCTCTGCCAAGACCGAGGGGTGGAGTGTTCGCTGGCACATGGCACCCAGACAGCACAGGGCAGAGCCCTCAGCAGGGAAGGCTGGGGTGCCCTCTGTGTGGGGTTAGATGGAGGCGAGCCAAGCTAGGGGCGGCCTCTCTTCTCCCACAGAACCACAAGCTGCTTCTCCTGAAGGACTCAGTGCAGAGGCAGAAGGCTCCTTGGTATTCGGGCAGAACCACACAGATGCCTCAGTAGAGAACAAGCCAGGAAGGAAAGTCAGCATGGAATTTCCACATGCTACCTCCAAGAAAAGTGCCGAAACTTTCCCTCTCACTAGTTCAAAAATCAGTTCCAGGTCATGAAGGGTCCACATCCAGGTGTCTCCTAGCAGCCCTTGCCCTTCCTGATTTCATTTATTCCCCTTCTTCTTCCAGCTAGCTCTCTCCTCTATGCCCCATCTCATCCACCTCCACTGGTGGTGACAGTGGGGCCCGAACATCTGCCGTCAGCCTACTGCCCCCAACACCAGGCCCGTCGCTGTGAAACAGTAAAGGGGGAGGTTCTTTGGCTCATCCACCTCCGACCTGAGAGTGTCTGGTTTTCCCCACCCTCCTAAGTTCATGAATGCTCTCTGCAATTTTTATGTAAGGCACCAGAGAAGTCATCATTTCCATATGTTTCTCTCAATAAGAAAGTAACATCCTTTCAAAGGCGCAGTGGTCATGAGGTTGTGCGGCGGCAATTGGGCAAGTAGGTTTTGTTTATTGTCAGGAAATGGCAAGGTGCGGCCTCCCAAATAACCGTGGCCGCTGTTCTCAGGCCTGTCCACCACTCTGCAGCTTGTATGCAACCTCTTACTGGCATGCATGCTTCCCTAGCAAGCTTAGGAAGATAGCAAAGGAGGACAGGTGCACACCTATGAATGCCCATGCTCCCTTGCCCGTCTCTCCTAGGAGAATAGGGCTAATCAAGCAAGAGGCTCAGGAAAAATGGGAAAAAAGAGAAGTTCTTATTAATGTATTGACACTTGCAAAAAGCTTGGCCTATCTCAACAATAAGTCACTTTCACATTTACCTGGTCCCTCACAGGACACACACACACACACACACACACACACACACACACACACACACGAAAACCAAAGATAACTTCCAGCTAACTGCTCCTCGCAGCTGTGCAGTAAGAAAGGGAAAAACACCTTTTATAACTTCCTCTGGCGCTAAACTGAAAACTCTGGACTTTGGGGAGGCTATTAGAAAAAGGTTAAATAGGAGACTAGATAATGATATACCAAGGGACTCGGGTCAGGGTTGTTTGAACACTACTCAGAAGCAATTGCTGTTGAGAGCTGGCGACCACTTTAAAGAGCTCTGGAGAGAGGACAAAGTCTGCGAGCAAATGCCTCCGTGGCGCCCTGGGAGGAGCAGGCTCAAGACTTCTTATTGTGCAAGGCATCCTTGAAAACACTCAGTCTCTATTCTTTAATTCAAAGATTACTAGGTACCCAAATTTAGTAATTATTTCCCATATGTGGCATATGTTCTTGTATCGTTCTTTGTTTAATTTCCGCTTTACAAAGACATAACTTTACACACCCGACATTACACTCCCCCTTTCTTTCATCGTTAGCTATAGGGATCCTGATCCCCAGCTTTAGACCCCATCTTTCATTTATTCTAAACAAAGTTGTCCATTATCTGATATTCTCGTATCAATAAGCATTGACTGCCAAAGTCCTATTTGTGTAACTTAAAAATGAGTATCTAACCCTTTCCTGCCCCTAAATCTAGATCCAGCCCCCTCATAAAATGTGTAGTATTACCCCAAGCACCTTGTGCTATCAATTACAGGGTTATGACCAGCCAGCCACTAAAGTCACTGATTGGCTCACCGTCCCCTGGTACTTTATAATGATAACTGGATGGTATGTAATTACAAGGTCCCCAGAAGATACTTATAATTGAATCACAGGGCATTTTGTGAATGTTTGGGATAGCGATTAGAGGACCACAAAATGACAGTATTTCTAATTCTCGACAGCTAGAATGGAAATGAAGCACCCTAAAAATTCAATTATAAGAGTCCTTTAGGTATTAAATAATTATAATACAAATCACATTAGGGGGGAGTTTTGTTTTTTTAATTGGACTGTCCTCATAACCCCTGAAGATTATATTTCCTAGTCGTTTGTAAAACAACACAGCTGGATTTTCAGATTCGTAGTTCTTCATCCAACTGGAAGAGCTGGAGCAAAGGTAGATCATTCAATAAACCTGTTTCTCCTTTTTGTCATCTGTTGGGTTGTCGGAAAAGTCATGACGTATTTTTTCTGGTTTTCATTGCAAAAACGCGTCATGACTTTTCCGACAACCCAATACTTACTTGATGACCTAGAAAGTGAGCTGAGTTTCACTACATAGCTCCACTGCTCCATAAGGTGCGACATAATGAGTGCCTAATGTGATTGTGCAAATATAAAATGGCTATATAGACAGATTTACACATTTAATTTAATGGAAACAATTTTCACCTACCCTGAACACCCAGACATGTCTTATCACTTCTTCCCCCCACCTCCCCCACTTTTCTCCAGCTTTCCCTCCTAGCTCTCTTTCCTATTCCCTCTCCTTCCTTCTGCCTTCTGTAAAGGCTCTCCCTGTCTCTCCCGCGGGGGAGGTTGTGATCGTTGGACTAAACCCTCCAGGAATGGCTGTGGTTGGCTGGACAGTGCCTAGGGCAAGGATAAGGAAGAGTCAGGTGTAGGTCTTTTTCAGTCATTATCTTCTTGCTTCCATTTCTTAAAGGGGGAGAAGGTAAAGGAGGGCTCCTCCAACTCAGGAAACTTGGGGAAAGTAAAAACGGAAATCCTTCTCCCCTGATTTTGACTTGTGTAAACACACTATCAATGACAGGCTTGAAAGGATGTTCACACAGTCAAGGAGCTCCTACAACCGACCTAGCAAGTAAACAAAACAGGACCCTAATCATCCCTCCGGATGTTCTGAATCAATCACAGGCATAAACTCTCCCAGCCCCTGAATGCTACAGCACATACAGATCCACTTACAGCAGATTTGGAAGATCTCGTTTCCTCCACTTAACAACAGTTTTTTTCAAGGCCAGTGAGCAAAAATGTGAAACGAAGGCCTGAAAAAAATATCAGTTCCCCCAGCAGAGCCCCTGCGTTAAAATACAATCTCTGATTAGTGATTAGTAGAACAGCGCAGAAGTACATAAATATACATATACATACATATGTATATATTTTCCAGTAGATTTGGCCTTGTAATGATCTTTGTTCATGAGAAGAAGAAAAAAATCCGTTCATCCCAACACCAGAACACAACCTTTAAAAGTACACTGCAAAAAAAAAAAAGGTCCCACAGACACCAAGAATATGGTGACATGTGGTGCTCTTCAATCAGACTATCAACACTCTCTGTTTTCTTTTAGCTCCTGAAACAAAAATATTCTCCCGCACGGAGCACAACAGCACAGGCTAGCGCGCGTCCTCATGGAGTGTGATTCTCCGAGACTTGCCTTCTGCTACGTCTGCAGGAACCACTCTCCCAGGACCACACAAGCCCTTCTGGATCTTCCCTTGCACTTGGGAGGCAAGAGTAAAGGAACCAGAATGGGTGACCATGGTTACATGGAGGTGGAAGTCATAAAGCATTCGGGATGACGGCGCCACGCCGGCCAACGTGGAGCACATTCACAGGGCCGGCCCGGGAGACCCCTCCAGAGGAAAGTGGAGTTAATTAGTCATTTTATGCACACACACATGCCAGCTTCACACATTTAAAAAAATTGAGCCATGCACAGCAAAGGGCCTGTTTTAGCACTGTCTTGCGAAAACCAGATAGACGGGTCCTCTCTGCTTTCTAGCCCCAACACTAGCCCTAACATACTTCCTGGTTTCGGCTATTCTAGCCTGAAGAATGAAGAAGTAATGTGCAAACGCACGGAAACAAAACAAAGCAATTTTCACTCTCACGAGAAGAATTGAGCACCCGTTATTGAGCACAGAATTAATGCACTTCATAATTAATTGGCATTCCTGGAGAAAAGTTTCCTTTTGTGATAGAGCCACTGAGCTGCTAGGGGGGAGAAAAAAAAAAAGATCCCCATTTATACTCGCTGAACAAATGATTTGATTAGTGACCAAAGTAAGGAGGTGTGAATGCTCCCCAAGCATGAGCTTTTCCGCATGGCCTGAGTCAGCCACCATACAGCGAGGCTGGCCTGGTGCCAAGAGCCCTCCTGCCAATGAGACTAGAAGTTTCTGAAGAGCTACCACAGACCCAAAGCTGGGAGAGTCCCCCAAACAAAAGCCAGCCACGAAGTTCAACAACTGGCTTGCCATGGCACCATATGCTCCACAATATTGTCCTGCTGGAACACAGGGGCCTGTCTGCAGTGCTCCTGCGTGTTGCACAGCTGTCAGCCCAGGAGCTGTTTTATCATTATTTTCACTGTTTTATGACTTTTCTGGGAATTCAAATCAGTGTAACCACGCTTGATGCACCGGGTGAAAAATGGTGTCTCCTTCCCCCCTCCTCCTTCAACCTAATGAATTGCCTTTTTTCATATCAAAGAGTAATGAGCACCAAACCACATAATATTTATTCACGGAACAAAAGACAGAGGAATGGAGGGGGTGCGGGGAGCAGAAACCGCTCCTGGGTGTGGAGAGAGGGAAAGCTGGACATTCTGAACCCCAGGGACGAGGTTCAGTTTTTAGGGAAATCCAAACCTTTCAGCACTCTGCTTTCTTCCCCTGGAGGGGCGCCGCCACCGCCGCGCCCCCCCCCCCCCCCCCCCACACACACACGCAAGTCCTTAGTCCTTAGTCAATGCTTAGGGACCTGCCGCTCAGAGCTGACAGCAACCCAGTGTAACTCATCCCGAAGATTGAACTGTGAACTGTCTAAACCTTTTCTCTCTCGGTGGAATTTCTCTAAAAAGCTTCTTCTTGTCTCTCTGATGAGCATTAAGCCAGCATATCTAAGAGTGTTCTAGATAGATCCTTTCCCCTCCCTGTGTCATAATGGCCTCCATTGTGGATGAGGCAGGGAGGAAGGGGCCTCACTTACACCTCCAATGACATGAATTTTACCCACTCCCTCTTTGCTTTAATCAATCTCTCACACTCTGTTCCACAGGTTTCTTTCTTTTTTTTTTTAATCCAGAGAGTAGAAAATAATGTACAGTAATAGTAGGAATAACTTAACCCAACCCATGGTTAATCGCCTCCTCTATAGACATTGAGGAGACAGCTTAATTGTCCCCTTTGTAAAGGATCCCCAAGGTGGGTGGGGCAGGATGGACTACTATGTCAAGTTAATGCTGAATGAGCCATGTTTCTCGAAGGCCACACTTCCCCAAACGCGCAAGCCACCAAAGTGAAAGGAAAACGATTCTTAAAGGTAAGATAGCTATTAAACAAAGATCCCTCAAAAATGATACATGCTTATGCTAAGAGAGGGATGCAAGTTAAAGCACTCCGCAAACATAAGGAATTTTTAACAGTGGAGTTGCCATTTCTTCCTCTCTTTTTATTACTCAGTATCTTAAATTTCTCCATTTAAAATCTCTATCTTGAGAATTTGAAAAAATATAGAATTTTGAAACTATGAAATATATTTAAATTCTTAAAAATCACAAAATAATCTTCTTCTAGAACCTGTGTCATCCAGATGGTTGTGAGTTTTAACACTGAAGAATTTCTTATCTGGATAATTTCCCTCAAACCTAGTAAATGGAATCATTTTCTTAAGCAAACCTCATGCTTCCTCCTCTTATAGACTCATTTTCTCTAAGTCTGTCAAAGCTAATTATCTCTCCTCACAAATTTATTGCTCTTCAGTGCATCATAAACACATATATTACGAAAAGTTGCAGAAAACAAGTGAAGTGTGTGCATTATACTGTGAAGGAAAAGACAGACATAAATAATTATTCAAAGTATCCATTCTTTGTTAATAGAGTAATGAAAATGACATTAGAAAGAGTGGATGAGAATACCAAACCCAGCCATTCTCCCTTTCCTCTTCCATATATGGCGGTCCTCATCCCCCTGAGCCAATACCAGAAACTCCTACATCATCAATTTAGGGTAAGAGGAAAGCAAAATTCTTAGGTTTATGATCCTTTGACATTCCAGACCACAATGAAACACCAAGACTACCAAACCAATAGCACAGACAACCTGTACCTCCGCGAGGGAACAGCGGCGTGATTCTCACAGGTACACACTATCATTAAGCTCCCTTTAACTGTGTTACCTATTTCTGAATGTTCCAATTCCAATCTCAGACCACAAACTTAAAGGTAATAAAAGGCCCTGAATGATTCAGATCAATCCTTCCAATCTAAAAACATGATCAAACACTGAGAAAAAGCAACAGCCCATGTGAATTTCAATAGCCTGGATGCCAGATATCCCTGATCCCCAAAACCCCAGTTTATTGTACCTGGTAACCCTCAGTTACCACTACATGTTCCTAGCTTACTGTGGGCTCCAGGCTATGCCACTCCATCAAATACAACCTGCCAAAAATGTGGGGGGTTTTTAGTATGATTATTTACTGTTACGACCAACAACTTTTTCAAATCTTCCTTCACTAGGTTCTAGGAATTAAGTAGCATGAAATCTAAATCTAAAATCATTGTTTCCATGCTTCATTGAAGAAAATGAACGTGTTTTTAAAAACCCAGTAGCAGCTGCAAACCATTTAGGAATTCCTAGTTAAACTGCAAAATGCGTTTTCAACCATCTAGCCATAACAACTTCTAAACTGAGAAAGTTGCTTCTTTATATAAACCACCTCTGTTTACCAAACATCTGGTAAAAGGCCACTGCAGGATGTGAATAGTAACAGAATGTGAGATCCCCGAGGTGCGGATCTACACACACCACTGTGAGAAAATACCTCGAGTGATTAAAGATAAACAGCACCTGCATGCTTTGCAAAGGCAGCCATTGCTATAGCCACACATTTTCTTCCCTGGGACAGGAGAAAGGATGGACTAAAATACCACAGTGGATTAGAACTGGGGACAAAAGGAGCCCAGGACAGAAGTCGGGAGCAGGCAAAGGGAATGCATGTTTTACCCTGTTGGGAACTGGCATTATTATCACTTGGACATTCTGAAGCCAAAACTCAAGCCTAAACAATTAAAACAATTTTACCTCATTTCTTTTACTTGGTATCCAGAAAATTTTCTTGAGCTCTGACATATGTCAAATTTCTTTGCATAAATGTTAACATTAATCCCCAGATACTCCTATTTATGAGCATATATGCATAGTTATGAGCTCTCTTTTAAAAAAACAAAACAAAAAAAAAGCACCAGTAGGTCTGAAACACTTTTTGTAATATATGTTTACAAAAACAAGACTTGATTCTAGTCAAATCAACTCTGGACTCTTCAAAAAACCATAAGAAAATGCTTTCTAAAGAAATTAGAAATTAGAAGTTTACTGCAACATAGCTGTAATCTCAATAACTTTTGGAAAACAGTATTTATTTAACAGTTATAATCAGATAGCTATGAAACGACCAATATTCCAAACAACCATTTTATCTGTCTGCAATCAATATAAAGGTAAATGCTATACTTTATGCAAAACGCAAGGCAGCAACCCACCTTGTACATAGGTGAAAGCCATCCTTAAAAGTAAACATTTTAGTGCTAGAAATGGAAGAGACGGACCCAGGAAAAATCAGAAGCAAACACAAAAAAAGTGAGATGATACTCCTGAGATAGTAGAGCAACAAAACTAAACTTGACTCTTTAAACTTGACTGGCTGCAGGAAAAGTCAAAGGTTGAAATTTCATTGCAAGACCAGGGCAGTACATGTAAGGTTCTCCTGGTTTATCATATTGGATGGCCTAGTTGCACGCATGGGAGCTTGGCTCGTCTTTCATGTACACAACCAGCTCTTGCTCTCCAAGCTATGGAAACAGCCGATACCTAGCTGTCTTTACACGGAAACGCCCTGCCCTAAAGTCGGCCCTGAGCACACAGCCACATCAACTTAGTTGGCCAAAAGGTTGTTTCTCACTAACATGCTGTGTCACACAGGTATATGGCAGACAATGGCTGAAAGCAGACTGCCTAGTGTATTGGAGTTCCTTGGTAGAGAATGACCTGTGACGTTTAGGCCACCAAGCACTTACATTCCCACCCTGGGTTTATTTCTGTGGTTCAAATAACTGCCACCTACATCTTGTACAAGTTTCCAGGGGAAACTGGGACAAAGGTGAAACATGAAGTGGCGGTAAAGGAGATGAGCAAAGAAGGGGCACATGAGGCTAACGCGTGTGAGGCCAGGAGACAGCAAAACGGGGGTCCTCATTACAAAACAGCAGGGCCAGACAAGGACCAGCACTGCCACATCTCTTAATTCTGGCTCCTGGTCAAACTGGTCTTAAAACCCCCAGGAAAGTCAAGTAGGTGAGCACTGCTCCTTGGGAGAGCACAGTTGTTTAGAAAATGCAATTGCTCACACCACCTTTTCAAGAAAAAGCACTGCAGTCAGGTGAAGGCAGAACAATGTTGCAGCCAGGAGTGTAGATTCTGGGGCCAAACTGCTCCAGCGACATAAAATTAGAGACGGTGGTTATTAGTACCTCGGTGCAGGGCAGCTGTTCTGCCTGAGGTAAATCAAATGACCGAGAATCTGCCGGAGAGCAGGCTTAGGACCACGTCAGCACATGTGTCTAATGAAAACCGATAGGACTCCTTACTATCTAAACAAATGCTGTAAGGTGGCTGTCAAGGCGAGTCCATTTGGATGCATTTTCTACAGTTGGCCAGGTCAGAGGTTGTTATTACCATGTTACACAGATCACTGGATTAGTCCGGGTAATTCAATCTGTAGGAAGTGTCAACTCGCAGACCTGAGATTTTTCTGACCACTCTAAACCTGCACCCACAACCACCCCAGGTACCAATCACTGAAAGACACTTGACAAATAAAGCCACACAGGTGTGTGGAGCGCAAAGCTGGGGAAGGGTGGCGAGGACTGCAAACTCTTTCAAGGCAGTGAACTTCCCACTCTCGCAGAGCGAACAGGAGCTCGTTGACTAGACTCCTCCTCACTTCCTCTTCAGGACCGGATGAAAAGAAGGAAGGTCATGCCTGTTAAGATGTGGTGCCTGATAGGCAGCCTTGAAAAACTAACAATGTTCTCTCTATACTGCAAAGACCAACACCAGTTACCAGGGTTGATACTTTTTTTTAAAGCTGTATTTTAGAGACACAATTATCACTTGCCCTAAAATGGGTTGTAATACGATTCAGGTGCTATATGAAACCACATTAAAAGAGATTTTTTTTTCCCAACATTATCCGTTTACACATAGTACATATATAGAAAAAAGTGCAAGTCTGTGCTACAGAAACGCTTATGTATGTAGAAGGGAAATAGGTAAGGATGTTCGCTGCAGTAACGTTAAATTGGCAAAAGAGAAACTCCCAGACTATCAACAGGGGATCATTCAACAAATTAGGGGACATTCATATTATGCAACGCTATCTAATAGTTAAAAAGAATGAGTTGAGGAGCTATATGTACTGACTTGGACTAATTTCCAAGTTACAGTCTGTGGAAAAAGTGAACCTCAGAAACCGTATGTACAATATAATATTTCATTTATGCGGACAAAAACTAACGCATGATGATATACAATATTTAGTATATATGTAAGCAAACCTGAGGAGGTCTGGAGAGAGCTATTCTAACCATGGTAACTTCCAAGAAGGGGGGGTGGGTGACACTGACAGAGAGGAATGAAGTCACTTCATAATCTACTTACGTGCAGTTAGCAACTTATTCAACAAATGTTTCGCATTCCTCCTATGTACAGGTAGGTCTGTTTTCTAGTCACGAGGAGAAGAGACAAAGTCCTTGTCTTCATTTAACTGGTTTTTTATTTCTATATTGTTCAAAAGTTTCATAATTTAAAAAAGATGATGTAATTCCTTCTCCAATATTTCAGCCAAATGGAATATTTTCACTCATCAAGACAGTCCATTTCATTTTGGACCAGCTCGAATTTTCATATAATTTTTTTTTAATATTAAACTAAGCCTGACTCCTAATAAATAACCGCCAACCACCGATCCTACTTTATCCCCTTGAGGCCATAAACAGCACATCTAATCCTTTCTTCACATGACAGCACTTCGAATATTTTAAGAAAGGAATCTTATCATCCTCTAAATCAGGCTACACACCTCCAGGTCTCCCAAATGTTCTTCATGTGACATGGTATCAAGTCCTTGCACCTTCTTGCTTGCTTCTTTCTAAATGCTCTCCTCTTTGTCTAATTTCCTCTAAGATCCTGGTGCTACAAGTGTCACCTGGTCACAAACAGGGAAGGCAAGACGGTCATCTGCCTCATTTTTTTTTAAAGATTTTTATTGGGGAATTGGGGAAGGGGAACAGACAAGTTGCTGTCCTTTTGTTCTTCAGTCTAGTTGTGGAGGACGTTGCTTCACTGGCCTAAGTTGGCACCATCATTGCGCTCTTCCCGGGCGAGGCAGATCAGTTGCTGGTTTCTGGACGGCCGCTCACTGCAGCTGCTGGCCGATCACGCTGGCTGCTGGCTACACACGGTAGCCCATGGCAACCCACTGCCACAGGGGCTGCAGCCTACGCCATCGCTGGCGACCCACGGCAACCCAGCTCCAGGTTGAGCTGTTGTTCAGCATCTTAGCTGTAGAGGGCAGTATCACTGGCCCTCACATGTGGGATCTGAACCCGAGCCCTCTGGCATCCCAAGCCAGTTCTTAACCAACACGCCACTCGGCCAACCCTCATCTGCCTCATTTTTAACTTGCATCTTATGCTCCACCTCACCACAGAGTGATTTTATTTGAAAAAGAATGAAATAAGTGCTGTTACAGAAAACAATGTAAGAAAGCTATAGCTCTAGAAAGTTTGCAAGAAGATACAAAGTGTTTATTTAGCACCCTTTGGATTTTCCTAAATGTTAGTTTATTAATGACCCCATTAATATATTCTCATAAAATCACAAAGCTGATTTCATACAGCTAATCTGAAACATGAAACCATGCCCTGCTGCAAACGTCCAACGACAGCAAGGGTGCTGTTGAACCCCCAGTGCCCAGAAACAGGGTCCAATGTGAAGCCGTTGCTCACTACCTAGTCATCAGACCCTGGCTTATCCATGAGTGAAATAGGCCTCATGTCACTCAACTTTTAAGTCTCCACTCAGGCAGGAGGCAAACAATTAAGTGACATGAAAGGAATTCATAAAAAGAGGCCTAGCATTTGGATAGCACCATAATATCTCTGGGACCCTGACGTCATTCATTTGAGCCTAACAACCACACCGTAATGTACAAAAGAAAGACTACTGTTCACCTTCCTGACAGGCAAGGAGACAGAGGCAGACAATTCTGAAGTGAAAAGCCAGCCTGTCACGTGGCTGGAGCTAAAATGCAGCACAGCAGGCCTTTCGCGTCTTCCCAGGTGCTCTCTACCGCAGGCATCACAGCCTCTCTTCTTTCCACCCCGTAAGTAATGAGAGTGTTTTGAAAAGTTGTAGTAAACCCCACTGTGTATTTTCCACATTCTAGGGGAGCTCCTTGTTTAAAGCAGGTTCTCTCAACAAACAGCAGCAAGGCTGATATTTAGACCGGGTCATTCTTTGTTGTGGGTGCACTGTAGGATGTCTGGCTTCTACTCACTACAGAGCAGCACCCCTCAATTGTGACAACCAAAATGTCTCCCAATGTTGCCAAATGTTCTGGGGGGAGGGGAGGGCAAAATCTCCACTGAATGAAAATCACTGACTTAAGGAAACGTATAGTAAATCCATGCAAATGGTAGCAGTGATTATTTAAGAGAGCATGGAAATGTTTTAGGAACAAGATATTTTCCCCATATTTAAACAATATTGCCATTGACTCTGGAAAATAGGTATTATTTGCATTTTGGTAAGGTCTGCAGGTTCAGGATAGATTACAAAAAGCACACTTTACCTCTGGAAACTCCCAAGACACCAAGATACTGTCTGCTTACTACAAAGGAGCAAAACAAACCAAGCATCTCTCTCCCTTGTCATCCGTTCCAGGTGAGGCAAAAATCCTCATCCCCCTTGGCTTCTCCTACCTTATTTACTACGAGTTTCTTAAAGCCCTTTCCTGGGCCCCTGTCCCTTTAGAGTCATTCTCAATCACTGAGCTCCTTTCAGCATCTAACAAACAATCAAAGAAAATATTACCAACCACTGTGACAGTAAAAGGGCACCACAGCGCTTGTCTTTTAGAGCTGTGCAATCCTTTCGAGTCCCAGTTACGACCCAGGGTGAATCTGCACAAACTCACAGCACTTCAGCCTTTTTTCCTTTGAAGGGCAAGAAACGCCTGTCCAGACCCGAGTTTTCTGGAGGTGGAGAAAGATAGTCTTAGAGACAAGGAGAGAGATGTAATAATGTTCTTCACAACGTCCTCACATGCACAAGTAAACACTTCTATGGTTGAGGGCTGGAGAGCTCATAGCAGGAAAGATGACACAACCAGACTCTACCCAACAGGATGGAGGTTTAAGGAGTTAGGAAGGAAATTCTGGAGGATGTTAGTTAGAATTAAATGCTTCACTTCAATTTCTACAGTTGTTAAGCCATTGCTTAGGAGGATGGATATTAGTTATTCGTAGTTTAAGATTCTGCTTCAGCATAAAGGTCATTCCAGCCAATGGGAGGTCCAATATAATTAAAAACAAGTGTCTAAACGATTCTTTAGGAATCACTTTCCTTAAGTCAGAGGAAGTACTGCAAGCCTTTGAGATTTTTATTCAGTTCCCCCCAAGAACAGTATGCACAGCTTGCCTTAAAAAACCTAAGCCACTGGTAGTCATTTGTTTTTTCTATGCATGTGTGTACTTAGCCCTAAGGGAATGCTGTGCTTCTTTCTCAATTGGAGTTGCTTATCCACAACTCAAAAGCCCCTCAACTGTTTAACAGATGGAATAGCCAGGTAGACTTAAAAAAATAAATAAATAAAATAAAGGGCGCTCCTTCTCACACCGAACTCTATGATCCTGGAGTACTTAGTATACAGCAGGCTCTCAATTCCATCTTCTGAGTCATCTTATCCAAACTTATTTTAGTTCTTTACATTTTTTAGATTTGAACACAGAAACTTTTTTAAGTTAAGGAATATTAGTCAATTCTTGGTGATTGCTGGTTTTCAGAAGCTACACTTCCAACTCGCAGACATGAATAATGAATTTTGGAAATGTCTGTCTGAAAAGCATGCTGCATTTTTAATGAAAATGTAACTTGGGGGATCCTATAACTTTGGAACAGTCATCTGTAAGTCAGCTTTTTGGGAGCAGAAACCAGTGACACACTAGTTAGAAAGAACAGGAAAGTAAAACCTATTACTTTGCTTAAAACATCATGAGAAGGGGAGATAAACTCAGTCTGAAGCTGTTGAGATGTCATTGACATCAAGCCTGATGCTGACGGAAAAAGCAAACAAACAAAAAACCTGTTATCACCTTAAACCTACCTAGAATACTACTGAAAATCTGCAAAGAATATATACTGCCGAAGTCGAGGATGCAAGAGTGTGGCTTAGCATTTTCTTCTACGAAGCACTATGGACTAGCATCAATGTTGTTGAAGGAATGAATGAAATTGTAAAATTCGGTCTATTCTCTATTATTTGTGCCAACGAAGGGTAAATGGTATGCAAAATCAAATCAATAATTAATCCAACATAATAGGTATCTTATCCAATTGTTTGATTAGTTATGAGAGTAGGAAGCACCGACATTTAATTTCTCTTCTTATTGCTTCTTCCCACTCCTTGGTAAAGGTGCTAAAGATCAGTCAAAAGACCAAAAGGTTGGCAGCAGGAGGGGGAAGGAAAACTAAATCAAACAGCTACAGGATCTGAAAACTCAATAATCAGCTCTGAATAACAGAGTGAAAAATGCAAAGCTACCCAGGAGAGTTAAAAGGCAGATATTAGGAAAATCTTGCAACTGAGTTTTAAATATGTCCGTCTTTATAAGACTTTGATATCTGATTGATTTCACAGTTCTCTATGATGGGTGGAGAAGATGATAGAATCTGGCCATCCTAAGCTCAAGAACATAGTACAGGACAGTTAACAAACATACAGCCCTGATCACAAATAAAATGCCATAAATGACATTAAATAAGACATACTTCAAATGCATCCAAGAATTATTTTGCCATGTACAAAATGGTTTATTATACTAGATTCCTTCTATGATAGCAGCACTAAGGAGGGAAGGGGGGAGGTAGAGAGAGGATAGATAATAGATAGATAGGTAGATAGATAGATAGATATAAAGATCCCCCATTATTATCTCATTCAAATGGAAAAATCCTGTCAAGAAACCTCTTTAACCACAGTTGGCTTTTAGTCTCAAAGAAGTATGTATTTAGAAAATAACTCTATTGCTATTTTAACGTTTAAAATCCTTTTCCTTCTTACAAAAATATCAGTAAACCATGTGCCTGAGCTGTTTATTTTCCTCCTATCAGGCAGCAGAAAACCTACAAAGACTCTAAAGCTTGCCCTTATAATTCTAATGAGACCACCTGCCTGAAAACTCAGCTGTCCTTGGGAACTAAATCAACCTGAGAGCATTTTGTAAATTATGACTAATGACTAACTGTGCTTCTACTTTTCTGATCTCTGGCTGTCCAGTTCTAAATAAAATGTACCACAACCAAAGAACATAAATAACATATGTATTGGAGCTTTTTTTTTTAAAAAAAAATGCTTCTTGAGAATTAAAAGACAAACACTTGTGAAGCACAGAAAAGAGAAATTTCAAAAAGTTTTTCACAAACTGAAGGCACACCCTGTATGGGCTATGGAAGGCTTTTCAAGAGACACCTGTCAATCTAACGACCCAGGATAGTAGTAGAACAGAAGCCAATGAAAGTGTTCATAGGAAAGATTAAGAAATGGTTTGACATTACAAGCTTGCCAAAACCCCTGGCTATAGAGCCGGTAATATACCTTCAACAGGATAATAAATGGGAAACCAGATTCATTTAGAAGGAGGTTTAGCGATGGGCTGAAATGTAGACATTACCTGGATCTATTCCAGAAATGGATGAGAATCTTCTGGGTAGGCTGCAGTTTTTTTCCAGTACTTGGTAATACACATATTATCAAATGAATTTTATGTGATAAACTTTTCAGAGCAAAAACCACCTATTGTAGATTTATGCAGTCTGTACACTGTGTATAAATTAAGCATGCTCTGAAAATTATGATGGTGCTGTTTAGTGAAAAGGTTGTGAAAGCATGGGATTTATCCAGGTCAAGGCAGACTACCACCATTTTGAATTTCTGAAGATTGCACTGTCATGCTTTTTGGGGTGCCTGAATGATTATGCCTTTGTCAAGTCAATCTATCTTTGGCTTGAACATGAAATTTGTCAATTGAAATACACCTGAAAATTGTAAGCGGAATTTCAGTTCCAAGTACACAGAATGAATATTGTCTCCTTCTGTTACCACAAATAATGAAAATTATTTTAGGAAAAGGCACATTTTCAACTGAGACTCTCTTATAGTTGAAATCACAATGCTCACCTACAAATCTTGGGGTGGGGATACTTCTGCATAAATAAAGTGTGGGGGGAGGTGGGGGGATCATTTGACTATAGGTCCAGAACCACCTGAAGTAATGCAGCTTCAAATCCAAGCTTCTGCTCCCTGCTCTCTAATAGGGCTGTTCGTGACCCACACAAAACCCAGGCCCCTCCCAGCAGCCTGGAGCCAAGGAACGTTTCTAGTTCACCTCACCCACCCTGCTTTTTGTTTGTTTGTTTTTGTTTTTCATGCCTATGCTCATAAATGAGTAAAAAACAAAAGAGGCAAAGCCCTGATTAGACAGTCTTCTTACCCCAAGCCAGGTAGAAAGAGAACTAATCGATATTTAGTACTTTGGATATATTGGCCCTACGAAGGTAAACAATAGCAATAAAACAGAAAAGAATCCTGTATGTCTTTATTTTTTATCATCATCATTATTATTTGGCTCGGGTTGATTATTGCATTTCTTTAGGGCTTTCCAAATACAGACTCAGTATGAGAACTAAATATAATTGCTCTATGCCCCACCAGAGCACAACTATAATCCAGCAGCCTATTCAAGAAAACCAAGGTCAACATTTTCTTTGCAACCCCTGTTTTCAAGACTTCATCTCATCCACAGGCTAAGTTAAAATATCCTTTCATTTCAGGGGCCATGTGAATTTTAAAACTATTTTTCAAGGAAGAAATAACTTGTCTAGGATGATGTCAGTTTTTTTTTCTTTCCTTTTTGTGATACATAGAATTTACATGCAACTCTTTGCTTTAGATTTAGGCCATTTCTTTTCATTACACTCATCACACATACTTCCCACTGGTATCAGTGGGAAATGCGTATGTGAAATACAGTTGAAGCTAGAGTATACTACTCTGCACACAGCCTTGACGTTTACATCAGTCTAATAAATAAGCTAAATTGTCACAAAACTGATTTAAAAACTTAATTTCAGGCAGTCATGTTTCAAGTCAGTTAACTTGCTAAACTGGGATTCACTATGAAATTTCCGGTTTATATCTCGTCCATTCAAGTAAGCAGTATCTTCTCATTTTCAAAAGTAAGCTCTGGCTTCGGCTTGCTACCTCCTTCCAGGTAACGTCAGAATCCTGGGCTTGTTTCACCTGCGGGTGTATAGAACCCAGGCGTGCGCACCCCGCGTCCTCCCCTAGACCCTTCCGAGAGGCCGAGGGGCACCCTGGAGGACACAACCCGAACACCAAAACTTTCTGGCTGCAAACTCGACTGCTGTTGTCCGCGACTTAAAGCGGCAAGACACTGGGAACGGCGCTGGCTTTTGTTCCAGCGGTGCCCAGCTGGCGAGGTCAGGCCACAGCGGTCCTCCCTCCAGAAAGGTCTGCGCGAGATTCCGTGGGACTGAGATTTGGGAGTCTCACGAAAGTAGCCCGTTTCTACGCCACCCGTGGGCGTGGGGTGTACAAACACATGGAAAGGCAGCGTAGAGTGCCTTTCAAATCCAGCTTCAACCTTAGATTCACGAAGTGAGTCGCCCAATCCCCCGTAGGGCGCGAGGGGGCGGGGAGAAATAGGTACCAGAAGGGCGCGCGGGAGACACAGTCAAGATGCAGGGCCAGCCCCGCCTCCGGGTACAATCAGAAAAGCTACAGTGTGCCCGTGGTTTTCGGCTTCCTGTTTGTAAAGCGAGAACCGCCCTGCCTGACTCTGTGACACCCGTTCTTCCTCAAAACCGAGTCCGCCTCTTCTTCGCGCGCGGGGCCGGCGGGGCGGGGGCAGGGCCGCGGGGCGCCGCGCCCCTCCCAGCCGGCGGCCTCCCGGGCCGAGCTGGGCCGCGAGGCGGACAAAGCGTTTCCCGCTCCCTCCCCCACGGACGCGTCCCAGAAGGGAGGGGGAAGGCGGGCTGGAGGAGGAGGAAGAGGAGGGGGAGGAGGAAGGCGCTGCCGGCGGGACTGGGCAGGCTTGCGCCGAGAGGGAAGGGAAGGAGGAGGGGCCGGGCGGCCTCCGAGAACCGGGAGGAGGGCAGGATTCTTGAAGCCCAAGATAAACAAATTGTTCCTCTTCACGTGCGGGGCGGGGGAGGTGGAGAGGGTGGAGAGCGAGCGCCGCGGCCTCGCCTCTTCCCCTCCCCCAAGCCGGCTCTTTGTCACCGAGTGCCGGCCCGAGCGCCCGGCGCAAGCCCGCGGCGGTACGGGTACTACCCTCGGCGCCGACGACCCAGCCCGGAACGTGCGCGATTGTCAACCGCACACCACAAGGGCCTCCGGCGCCGGGCCCTGCGCCGCCGATCGAGGTGCGGTGTGCCAGGGAAACGGGAGGCGTACCGCGCTCCCCGATTCCTACCGCCCGGCGGGCACCGCACACGACGCGCCGCACTAACCCCGGCGGCGCATGGGGGGGAGGGGGCTGCAGACACCTTCCCCGAGCTTCCGGCCTCCCCCACCCCAAAAGGAAAGTACAAGAACCGGAGAGAGGAGATAAGAGAAAGGATTCTACTCTCCGGGTTAGGGGGTGGGAACTGCCCCTTCCTCCCCGAGAAGTTAAGCCATTGGCTGCTCAGCCTACCTCGAACCCACCCACCCAGCCATTTAAGCCTCTCTCAGCTCCCAGCTACCACCCACTCCTCCGGACTGATGAGACAGGCCTAGAAAGTTGGTGGGGCGGGGGGCGACGCGAAGAAAGCTCGGTGCTTGCAAGTTTAGGGGAGGAGGGGACACAATCCCCAGCGAAGTTGCGTGGCGGGGACTCGGCGCAGGCTTAGGGCGCTGCTCTCCCCTCCCGCCCCCGCTGGGCCGCTCCCCCCGGCACACTCGACCCTCCCTGCAGCTCCACCTGCCGGGCCAGCCCCGAGTCTTGAGCGGCGGAGGAGCGCACCCGCGCCCCGCATCCGCGCGCGCTCCCGCGAACGCGCGCTCCGAGGCACCCTCGTTCGCTTCTCACCCACTTCAAAGTTCATTCACAAAACTCTCAGACTTTCTCAGCCCAAAGGGGGTGAGCTGGGGAGAGGAGGCGAGAGCCTCTCGCTTCCCCCTCCTCCCCCCGGGGATGAAGGCCCGGTGCCCGCCCAGAATCTGCGACAGCATCAATTCCTCCCCGCACCCGGCGGATGTGCAGAGAGGGGTGGGCGAAGGGGGACAGATCTGGGGACGCGAGGGGGCACGACGAGGGGTGGGGTTGGGTGGGAGCAGTGAAGAGGAGAGCGAGGTTTCAACTCTGGGTTCACTCTCTTTCAAATCGGTATCTAAGAAAGGGAGAGGGGAAAAAAAACTTTTCCAGTGCCTCCCTCCACCGCTCCTCCAGGCTCCCTCCGCCCCTCGCAGTCGTGACTGGCTTCTCCCCTTTCGCCCCCTCTTCCCCAAATCTGACAACTCTGACAGATTAACAGGTAGCGGCAACGGCAGTTTTTCCCCCAGAAAAGTTCACATTAACCCTTCGGCTTCAGCCCACCTCACCCACAGTGCAAATCAGATCCTCGTCCCCCATGTAAGAAGCTCCACGCCCCCCCACGCGCGCGCGCGCCCCGTGCCCACTGCCAGCGCGCCCTCACCATGATCAGCGTGTGGTTCCTCTGCTCCGCCGAGGCAGCCTCCGCATCTTGCTGGGGTTTGTTCTGATGCTGCTGCTTGCCGGTGCCGGCGCCGGATTTCTTGGCCCTCTGCTCCAGGGTGCGCTGGTAGAGGCTCACGGTGTCCCGGCGCTCCAGCTCCAGCTGCTCCACCTGAGCCTGCTGGTACCTGTTCTCGCAGTTGACGTGGTGCCGCCGGCAGCCCTCGATGCGCTGGCGGAGCCTCTCCACCACGGTGCTGTGCTTGGGAACGGCCGCCGAGCCGCCACCGGGGCCCCCGGAGCCGCCGCAGCCGGCAGCCGGGTGATTGCTACTCGGAGCAGCTGGAGTACTATTGGGAGTATTATTCACACCGATCCCGGCCCCTCCGAGGCTGCTGTTCAGGCTACTGTTGATGCAAATACTACTGCCATTCGCGGCAGCAGCGGGGGCTGCGAAATCCCCCATCCTGCTCCCCGGGCACACTATTTTGGAAGAACTTTTTTTATCCACCCCCCTATCAGCCTCCTCCTTGGGTCCAAGGATTAAAATAGTTTAAGTGGAACGCGGGGGAGACGCAAGCACATGGATGGAAACAGAGATCCCGACGGGGCGAAAAAAAAAAGGGGGAGAGATTTGGGGGCAGGTTTTTTTTTTGTTTCCCTTTTTTTAAAACTGTAAAGCTCAAGGAGAAAAAAAGGGGGGATCAGAATGCCATCAGACACCTATCAACAAAAAGAATCACAACAAACTGAGCCAGCAGCAAATCGGGTTGCAACTCGGGGAGATCCGCTCCTCGCCTGCCTTCTTTTTATAATCCATTATTTTCTAATAAATTCCAGGAGATTTCCGGTGGTTGGCAAGCATTTTCTCCCTACGTACCGAGAAGCACACCCCATGTACACACACAAGCATATGCCTCCAGTGCGGACACGCGCGACACACACTCACTCCACACCGCATCGGAAAACGGCAAGCTTGCTTATTGCATTTTCCTTCCACAAAAAAGTTTTGGTGTTTATGCCGCCCCGTGTTCTCAAAGTACTTTGGCTGCTCAGTTGCATTTCACAGGAACCTAGATATCGAATCCTCGGGCTGGGGAAAGTAAACACATGGACAGTCCGAGGCGACTGCAAAAGTAGATCGGTGAAGTCCTTTGCAAAACGCCGCGCGGAGAGCAGCCCCTAACGCTCGGCTGGGCTGCCGCTGCCGCCGCTGCTCCTGCCACCATCACAATGATCAACTGCTCGCCGCCGCCGCCTCCTCCTCCTCCTCTCGCTCCTCCACCTCCTCCTCCTCCTCCATGCCAGCGGAGTGATATCAGGACGCGCGAGCTCAGTAAACACGGCAGCGGCGGCGGCTGGAGGCCGTGAGACAAGCCCCGGGACACGGCGCAAAACCCGGCCCGGACTCTCACCCGGCAGGAGCGGGCGCGGCACGCACCAGCACGGGGCTCCCTCCTCCTTCGCCTCGCGCTCCCCGCCCCTCCCACGCCCCCAAGCTCACTACTACCCATTCTGGCAAGTCGGAGCTGCCAGAAACGAGAAAAAGAAAGATTCTGGAGGATCTTGGGAATGAATCAACTTTTGAACTCGTGTGTGTGTGTGTGTGTGTGTGTGTGTGTGTGTGCGCGCGCGCGCGCGCGCGCGCGTACGCGCGGAGGTGGGCGGGGGCACATGGAAGCGCCTGGCTGGATTTCCTTATTCCAAGCGGGGTTATCAAGCGAGCCCAAGTTGTTGTTATACATTTATGCATTATATTGCAGAACTGTGCATGACCAGGCAGAAACATTGAAGCTCCACAGTAGTTGTCTGTCATCCCTATCCATGTGGAAAGAAAAAGGCAAATGAGTGACTTGTTTTTAAAACCCAGGTAATAAGTCTTCGCTAGTAATAACCCTGCTTATGGACACTTGTTCCAACTCTAGGCCAGTCTTAACACACAAATGCCGAATAAAAAGAAATAGGCACCAAAAGAAGTTGGAATATTATTTAATTTGCTCTACGTAATGATTGTTGTTATTAAGGCAATTATTGTTTTACTTACCCTTGGAAAAAAATTAAAGTAAAGCAAGCAGGGACTTGGAGGTGAGACTAACAGTACATTTTAACAGACTGTTTTGAACACTAGGTGCTAATGACAGCAGTAATTAAGGGTCCTTCGTAAATCAAGTGGAAAGATTGCAGATTTCATGGACTAGAACTATAGGAAAACACAGCATTTCACAGTTTGTCATGACCAAAACAAAAACAAGCCAAAATAACAGGTTTACTTTATTGCTAGATATATTTCTTTCTGTTTAAATGAATTCACAAATACAATCAAAATGGAAGCGCGACCACAGAAAGCAATCTAAACTTTCCATCTTTCCAGATACTATCTAAAAAAACAACGATAACAACAATTAAGGATCAAATATAATATCCTTGAATCTTGATCCATTGCATAATTAAAAAAAATTAAAACGGAGAAAATGTTTCTGTGATCATCAGGACAAAATTTTGATTGTGTGCTGTTAATAATAATAAGACATTTTGTATTATCTCAATAAATCTTATGGTATTAGCTTTTAGGGTAAAAATACACCCCAGTTTTCTAAAATAGCCAGGAATAAAAGAACTTTGGATCTCATGCATTAGTCATGAGATCTGATTTAAACCATCTTCATTTCTTGGCATTGCAGATTAGCATTGGATGCTATTTCTAACCTCATAATGTCAGCAATAAGAAGCTATATTTTTCTTCAATTAATCAGGTCTATATGGTGAACTATATCTTTAACATCCATTGGATTATATGGTAAAATGGGAAGCAAAATATTGATTAATGTGGTGTGAGTTTACCTCTAAATAGTGAAACCAATATGGGGGAGTATCTTTCTTTGAAGGTGCCATACTTTTTCACAGGGCTAGTGAGTTAACACGCAACCTTCTGTATCATAACTGCCCCTCCAAGTCTGTTAGAAAATTAAATTGAATTAGTTCTATAGCAAGAAGTCAGATCAGATTATAAAAACATAGAGAAAATTATAAAAATTATAAGACTTCACAAAGTGGCCTTTGCCTTTTTAACATAGTCACTAAATAATATCTCTATTAATTCAGGAAACACATGGCTACACTGTAAAGGAAGCTGTAACTACATGCACTCTGCTCTCCCTTCACTGTGTATAATTCTTATCCCTCCTCCTACCCCATCAACCTACATCACCCACACAAAACTACAACTTGATTTACAGAGGCAGCAAGTTTGAGGGTCTTGATCATTGGGTCTTCGGTTTTGAGACTTGGGTCCTAATTCTAGCTTTTTCCTGTGACTCTGAATTGAATTTTTATTTGAGAGTTTGTCATGCTGAAAAAAAAAATACAACAATAACAGCAACATGCATTCCCACCAAGATGTTTACCTCCCCTACCATGAAGGGAAACCAAAAATACACAAGAATTTGCATCCTTCTCTTTGGGGGAGCAACAGGTGGAGGAGCACACTTGGTGGCTTTACCCCAGAGCCACCCAATGACAAAGGCAGCTAGCTATTCTTGAACAACCACAGTATAGTTTGCTGCCTGAGTTTAGGGCACGGGCGGACTATACAGAAAAGAAAGGTTGACTGTTCATGGATCTATGTACATACACACACACGCGCCCATCTTTTATCTCATCAAGAGGGTAGGAGTGGCAGCCACAAGCTCTAATGTCAAAATGTGGGGAAAGGAAGGGCTATTAAACTGTGGTGGCCAGTGGGGTAAGAACCTTTGAGGAAACTGACCTGTGCAGTACTCTACGGTGACACACTTGAGGTCGGAAACCCCATCCTAATTGTGCAGGATGATTAGAAGAAAGAAGCAGGAAGTGAAGACGACTTGGGTCTTGAGCAACAGAAGCAAGTCACCCTGAATTTGAGATATTAATCAACTCCAGTGACCTTAGAAGCAGCAGAGGCCTGTATGCTGGCTACTCCTAGACTCTCCTGATACGTGTATGTATATTCCTGCAAGTTTGCCTGCTTTGTCGGTCACCATCCTAAAGAACTCCCTGAAAGTCATAGAGAAGCCCCAAGTTCTGGGGAAGCAATTTTAGTCTCTTCTGCTTACCAAGCACTCTGATAGCATGATCATCATCTTTTACGTGAGCCCACTGTGGAGCAAAATTGCCAGATCAGAGCTATGCACACATCACCAGTGCTGTTGCTCAAGGATGGCAAAGAAATCTGAGATGCTATGGCAGTGACGAGAAAGAAATTATGTGGCTGAATCCATACCTAGACTTTGATGATACCTCTCTGCTTGCCAAAGAAGGAGGGCTTGATGAATAAGTACCTGTACCTGGCTGTCCTGAGGCTCTGGCTCTGAGCCACAGTTGGCAGTTCTAAGGAGTTGAACTAGATTCCCTTTTCTTTAGGCCAACACTGCATCATGCTTCCATGTCCATCTGATAGGGCCCAGTGTCCCCGTGTCAAGGAAAAGGTCTTTGTGTAGAAACTCTAGTGTATATGCCACTTCTACTTCCCTATTAATGTGGGTCAATAGAACTGGCTTTGTAATTGTACCCTACAAATACTTGGTGACTAAGATAGAGTAGGAACTCTTTGCTACCCACCTGTGTGTAAGCAAACCTTTATACATGCCCACACAGTGGGCCCAGGAAGTCCTGAGTTACTAGCAGCAGCGGGCTGTGCCCTCAACTGTCTAGCAAGAGCTGTCACTTCAATAATTCCACAAATACAGTTATTTCCTTCTGTGTGCCAGGCACCTGTGGTAAGTGCTGGGAATATAGCATAACAGCGTATAGACCCCAATCCCAGTATCAGTGATGGCCAACCAGACTCAGGGCAGGAGATGCAGTGATGGGAACACATAGAATTGGTTTGGAGTGTATGCTCAGAGGTCTAAAGGCATCTCCAGAATTCACTCTGAAAATTGGGTAGAAGTAAACCAAGCAAAAGTTGGTGGCAGGTATGCAGTGGGGAGCTAGGCACCAGCCAGAGCAAGGTCCTAAGGCCTGTTATTTCAGCAGATCCACCAGTGGTTTCCTCTCCCAGGAGTGTGAGTGCGAGTGGGTCTGAAGAGAAACGAGGCTGAGGTGGGGGAGACAAGCAGCCAGATCGTGCGAGGCCATTCAGAAGTTTAGACTATAACTTTGGGACAATGCTGCCTTTGCAAGGATTAAAGCTGATTTACATTTTTTTATTTTGGCAATGCAGCAGATATATTGTTCTAGTGTTTTCTAGAGTGTGTTCTGAAGAACCTGGTCCTATAAATTGTTTCACTAGAAAGGCTTCTGAGCCAAGGAAGTTGAGGAAATGATCTGTACCACGTCTCTCTCTCTCAAAGATTCATTGCCACGTAAAGGCCACCAGAAATCGCGCAGCAGCGCACGTTTAACATTCTTTAACCTAGCACTGCCCAAAATCCTGCTGTGTCCCAGAGAAGGCAACACGCTATAGAAAGCTCGGTGTAGGAGAGTAGAAACCGAAGACAGTTGTAAACCCACTCAAGTTCACAGCAATTGCCTGGGTAGGGCATCTGTGACAAAGACCACACTCCCCTGACCATCTGCTCTGCCCAAGTGCCAGCGTCGCTAACGAGCACGTCAGGCTCACGGCCCTTCCCTAACCTGAACTGGATGTGTTGGATTGTGACTTTTAAGCAGTGGGAAAATGGCAACACAAAGGCAAAAATCCCAGAAGGGTAAATTTGACTAGTCTTTTCAGTGTCAGTACTTTGAGTATGTTGTATAGATACCTATCTCTGTATAGCAAAGCCTCTTTATTAGGGGGAAAGGTCGGATTTATTTAACCGAAAATCTTAATTATGTAATATCTTTAAAGATACAGAGTTTCATTACTTTTGAAGCATGCACTCTGTCTAGTCTAACCATGTCTGGCCTCTTGGAGCTATTTTAATGAGTTCCTTCTACCCTAGTAAACCAACTGTAGGTAGGGGACATCCCCTGTGGACTAGCGGTGTTTCAAAAGTTTGTTTCCTTAAGTATTTAAATATCCCTAACAAGACCCTGTTTACATTATTAATTTTCACTTTTTATTAAGAAGGGGTTTACCAAGCCCTATACCAGGTCATAAATTTTGAGAGGAATATGAATCAATGGAGTTTATTTTCTTATTCATGTATTTTAATATATATAAAATAGTTTTATGGTTATTAGGAGAAAGGTTACCTGAAGTCCATGGCAGACAAATTTTTAAAGGCCTTTCACTCTGTTTCACATATACCTCTACTCTCAGTGCTAAATAATTTGATATAATAAGGCATTTGCCTTGAACAATGTCTGGTTTCCATGTAGGATGTTGAAGACTTCTGAAATTTGGGGAAAATATTTATAAAACCTTGAATTTATTGGAGGCATATCAACAGCCAAACTGTTAACTTTAGAAACGATTATTTAATAAATAATCAAAGAACTGAATCATTGTACTTTCTTATTATAAACACTTAACTGGAGATCAGCAAAAGCATGGATATAATTTTAATGGACAACATGCATTGAAAACTTGCTCTATTCCAGGTTCTATTATTAGCCTCTCCCCCCTCCCTTCACTGGTTAAGAAACTGTGGCACAGAAAGTTTAAGGAACCTACCCCTAAACCACAGTTTAAAAGTGGCAGAGTCCAAATTTAACTCAGGTGTTCTAACCCCAGAGCACACTACTGAAGGAATATGACATGGGAGTAGGCTCCTAAGATTCCTTCTCATTCTAAGATTCCACATTTCTATGGAACTGAAATTACAGCGTTTTCCGCACACCTCACTTTAACAGAAGCCTGTTGCTGCAGTGTTCAGAAGGGATTCAGCTCAGGAGTTACCCTTCCAGAACGAAGTCTTTGGCCATGCCTCCCTCAGCTCCCATTCTCGAAGCTCTGAGAACCGCGAGCATTTTCTGTCTTGGCACTTCCATGATCACATTGTACTGCAACTGTCTTCACCTGTCTCTCTCTCACTCGTGTTTTATGGGTGTTTGGACCTAACACAGAGCCTGGCATGACAGAGCCCTGTAACTGTGTTTGGGGGATGAGTAACACGAAAGAGGGAAGACTTCACAATTTGTCAGTTACAACGTTGGAAAGGGAGCTGAGACCAGTCCTGGACAGTAGTGCCTGAGAAGAGGCCTTCTGTGGGACCATTCTACAGAAACTACGTGAATGCGATAGAAGAAAATCATAATAAGATGTGATTTGGTTTTCAAAATGCTGTTTCTCAGGTGTTTGAGGTATTCTATAAATTGTCTTGGAGAGGTGCCGGGGTGGAAAATAGGGAGATAGAGTCGGACCAGCCTCTTACAGTTTCTCTCATTGCACTCTGCGATCTGTCCGCATTGGGAAGGGGCTCACACTCGTGGGATACCCATGGCCATGTGTCAGATATTAAGCAAGGCTTCTCCCATATGTTAGCCAACTTAATAATCCCAACAACCCTAACTGTAACCCCAACAATGTAAACCAGAGTTAGCCCAAATGTGCCTTTAACGCGAATTCAACTATATCCTCTCAGTGTGTGAGTGTGTGTGTGTGTGTGTCTATGTGTGTATTCCATCTACTCCATCTCTTCATCTGTGCTTGGAAGAACTATTTTGGAGTTGCAAAGGGTCATTATAGGAATATACCAGGCCATATGTACTTCTTAGACTTCATGGGTGATGTAAGGGTTTAAAGGTAATTACAACTGCATACCTAAGAAAGCTATAACGTCACCATATTATTACTCCCATTTTATAGATGGGAGAATGAAGGCTTCAAGGGTTTATATAACTTGTATTCAAACCAGCCCAAAGCCTCTGCCTCACGCACCTGTCTGGATCCCCCTTTGTGTTGTTTTGTTGCTGTGATAGGGGCCTTGTAGCCATTCTGTTGCTGCCATTGTCATCTAATCAGCAAATATTTATTGACGACTGACACGTCCTGTGTTAGATGCAAGGGATGCATACTCGAACAGAAACATTTTTCCCCCCAAGGGACCTTAATAATCTAGTGGGGAGAAGGACACGTAAGTAATACAGCAGGCTAACATACGAGAAGTATAGTCAGCCCTTGATTGACCAGACTTTGAGGGAGGGATAGGATACAGTGTGTCACAGTTAAAACAAAACTGGTAAGAAAAAGACTGGGAAAACAGTTACCCTAAGCTTAGTATTACACCCCTATTTTAAGGGTATAATTGTGCCATTGGAAAGTTTTAAAATAATAATGTACAACAGTTTAAGAACACCAAAGCATCACTTTGTCTGATGAAAAATCGCCCAAAGGTATCTGTTCAATAGTTTGATATTGTCTGTTGTTCAGCTGCGAGCCCCCTTTTTAACACTGGAACAAAGCCTAGGCAACATCGGCCTGTCTCTGAGCAAACTGCTTTCTTCACTGTTACTCTAGTAGACAGTCTAGGTCAGCAGTTTTTAAGCTACGCTGAGCCCTAAGAATCTCCTGGAAGGGGCCTCAGTGACTGCTGTAGGTGGGAGAGGAATTGGTTGAGTTTTGGCCCCTGTTCAACTCAACTCTCTTCTTTTTCAATATAAAGCAAGATTTCCTTTGAATAAATGGTTTCACAGCTAAAAAAGGAAAGTTTGTAAATAGTTCTATTTCATCTTGTTTTTGCAGGTAAACTCTCCCTCCCTCCTCCACCCATTCACCACCTTCCATCACATTCGTATTATCATTTCAGTCTTCTCTTCTAGACGTCACCAAACCCTGGTTCACATGGACTCTGGATTGGTTAACTTTGGCTCCAAAGTTTAACGACCTGCTTGCTTATTGTCATCAGCTCCCTCACATTTTTCTTCATTACTCTGAGTTGAGTAGGTTTAAGGATGGTCCAACCAAGTGTGTGATGAGATAAGAGAAAACTGTATTTTCTAGAACTCCAGCAAGGGTACTGTGCAGGTTCAGAAGGACCCCTAGGATTATCTGCCTGGTGTAGTGATGGGGGATTTGCGAGGCCCTAGAGCCATGCAAAGGTAGGTGGGTGATCATCTGACTGCCAAGGAGGGCGTGTCCTGGTGCCACAGGGTTTTCATCTTACTGAGTGGGGTGTGAAGCAGGGGACTGCACAGAGGAGGTAGCTACGAGTGACCTAGGCTCTTCCACCACCCCCAGTTTCTTTTTTGAGTAAATGCCGAACAAAGTGGTTTCAAGTGCCACCAAATGACGAACCTCTCCAGATCATCCACGCACCTTGGTCCAGTCATGTCTGTCATTATACATTGGCTTTTGGTGAGGCTGGAAAATAATCTAATTTGAAATGCAACAATTTTAGAAACAGAGTGTTAGTGCCCGTGAGATTCAAAAGAAGGTCTCAGCTTTGGCTGCAAAGCCCTTCATTTCTTCTGCACGTCCTCCTACCAATTCTGTGTTAAAGAGAATCTTCAGCATAGGAGATGTAAAATGTCTGTAATACCTCAGCAGCCATAAGGAACAGACGTGGCACAGGGATGAAGGAATGGCTGCCCGGGACAGTGGAAGTGCATTGATTCGATTCTTCTGCTCACCCTCTGTGGATGAGTAACTGACAGTTGTTGCAAAAAGACAAGCAGACAAGGCTGATTGGCAAAGGGCAGCAGTCAGTCAACCTGAAAGTAGAAACAGTAGAGCATCTGTTGGTTAAAATGAAGTTCAAACCACAGACATGGTTTGGGTCGATGTTGTACAGATTTGTAGTCATTAAACATTTTTTTTCACAAGAGCATTGGTGTTTTGTTGTTTTTTAAAATATATAAACTATGTTAATCCACCTTAAGTATTGCTGTTTTTGGCTTCTCAAGTACCATGCCCATGTCATCTGGTAACAGGATACCTTTAGATATTTTCAAAACCCTCCTACCTACAGTCTCATCCTATGCAGTTTGCAGAGGGCAGAGACTGAACCTTCCCTGGTTTCAGCGGCATGTTGGTCACCCAGGTCACCTTCCTCTCGGCCACAGTGATTGATTGAAAGATGGGCATGTGACTCAGGCTGGTCCAATTAAAGCTATTTCTGGGAATTTTACTGGAACTACTAGAAAAGGTACATTTTCTCATCCAGAAATCATGGATGGAGGACTGTAAACTTGCAGCTGCCTGGGGCCAGCTTTGGTACAACATGGACAAAGCCTGTTTGAAAATAAAGCAATCACGGAGAAAAACAGAGCCAAACACTGGAGATGGTCCTCCAAACGCCATTTCTGTCCTGGATCCAGCTGAGCCTGAAGCCAGGATGGCCTCAAAGTTTCAATTATATGAGCCAATAATTCTCCCTTATCCTACATTTTCCTTCCTCCCTTCCTTCCTTTCTTCCTTCCTTTCAATTGTGTGCCCGTGTGTGTGCCCGTGTGTGTGTGTGCACGCGCGCGCGCGCGCGCGCGCACGTGCTTAGGGAGGTATGATTGAAATATCCATTAATTAGGGGCTGATTAAATAAATTATATTATATCCAAGTGAAATATATGCAATAATTAAATAGACTCATGTAAAGCTGCACATGAATAACTATATTATGGGCCGGCCAAGTGGCGCGATGGTTGAGACCTGGCTTGGGACGCCAGAGGACCCCGGTTCGGATCCCACATATGAGGGCCAGTGACACTGCCCTCCACAGCTGAGATGCTGAACAACAGCTCAACCTGGAGCTGGGCTGCCGTGAGTCACCGGCAATGGCATAACCTGTGGCAGTGGGTTGCCATGGGCTACCATATGTAGCCAGCAGCCGCCGTGAGCGGCCGTCCAGAAGTCGGCAACTGATCTGCCTTGCCCGGGAAAAGCGCAGTGATGGTGCCAACTTGGGCCGGTGGGGCAGTGTCCTCCACGGCTGGACTGGGGAGCGGAGCGACAGCAACTTGTCTGTTCCCCTTCCCCCAATTCCCCAGTGCTGTTCCCATACCCGAACTCCCCAATAAAAACAACAACAACAACAACAACAAAACACTATATTATTTATCATAGCAAAAAAAGCGAAAACAACGGAAAGCTACTATTGTGGGATGGGATAAATAAAGTATATTATATATCCGTACACTCAAGCAACTGTTAAAAAGAGTCATTGATTGACATTAGATGATCTTCATGATATATTGTTGATTTTAAAAACCAGGTTATAAACCAAGTTACAAAAGTACTCTTATAAAATTATGTGACTTTGTGTATGCAAATACAGCAAACTCTAGAAAGGTAGTTAAATATTATTACTCTGGGATTTTAGGTGCTTTTTAGTATCATTTATTCTTTTCCTTATTGCTTTATTTGTGTGTGTGTGTGTGTGTGTGTGTGTGTGTGTGTGTGTGTGTGTGTGTAATAAAGAGAAAATGAAAACTTTATTTTCTGGAAAGAAAGAAAAATAAAGAGAGAAAGGAAGAAAGGAAAGGAGGAAGAATCTAAAGAAAAGGAAGAATGGGAGTGTCTATAGGCTGAAGTCTGCTAAATGATTCAGAAAAAGATTCAAGGGAGAGGTGATGCCGTCTCATGAATCTTAAAAGGGTCTTTTCCAGGTGGACTGATGAGGAGAGGACATGCAGCAAGATGAAACAGCAATGGCGAGGCTTCAGAAAAGTGAGAAGCCATGATGTCATAAGGAGAACGGTTTCTGATATAGCTAAAAAAGTGTCAGTAAAACAGCAACTTAATCTTAATCATTAGGCAGAGTCAATTAAAGTCAATGTTAACACAAGGAATTTCGTGTCAGGATTGCATACGGGATGTACAAGGGGACAAGACAATACCATATCTCAAGGACACTGGTCTCTTTACACCCAGTTGCTTAACCACATCTGTCCCCTGAGGCCTAATAAATATCTCCAACTTAACATGTGCGAAGCTAAACTTGACTTCCTGTCCAAAGTTGCTGAGTCTCCCCTGTGGTGGTTAATTTTATGTGTTAACTTGACTGGGCCATGGGGTGCCTACATATTTGGCCAAACGTTATTCTGAGTGTTTCTGTGAGGGTGTTTTTGGATGAGATGAACATTGAAATCACTAGACAGTAAAACAGAGAGCTCTCCCTAGTGCAGGTGGGCCTCGCGGAGTCAGTTGAAGGCCTGAGTAGAACATGAAGGCTGACCCTCCAGCAAGTAAGACAGACTCCTTTCTGCCCAGCTGTCTTTGTACTGGGACAAGGGATTTTTCCTGACTCTGCACTCAAACTAAAACACTGTGGTTCTTCCTGGGCCTTGAGCCTGCCGGCCTTGGGACTAGCACTACACCATCAGCTGCCCCCGGTCTGCAACCTGCTGACTCACCTGCAGATGCTGGCACTTATCAGCCTCCTTAATCACATGTCAGATCATGTCCATCCTCCACTCACAACCCAGTAATGGTTCCCATTTCATTCGGGGCAGAATCCACCTCCTCACCAAGGACTTGTCTGCCCGATAACTCACTGGCTCCATCTCCTACCACCCCTCATTCAATTCACTCTGCTTCCTGGTCTCCTGCCTTTTTTTTTTTTTTTTTTAAGCCAGGAACTTTCTCTGTTGAAACGCTCTATTCCCAGGTTTCTATATGGTGCCTCACCATCTCCTATAACTTCTTACCTTTCTTTGAGCCATGGTTCACCACCAAGCATATAGTGTATCTTATTTTATTTATCTTCCAATACTCCTTCTAGAACCTGAGGCCTATGAAAGCAGACAATTACCTTGTTTCTCTATCCCCTGCACATGGAACAGAGGCTGGCACATGGGCGGGGGGACACTTAATACCTGTTTGTTGAGGGTTGCATTAACTTTTTTTCCCCACACATTGAAGGAAACAAGATACTTTTGATGTAATAATAGTTAACATTTGTTGATCACGTACTATATATTGAGTACTATGTCACGCAACTTACATAAATTAACTCATTTAGTTCCACAACAGCCCTAGGGGGCACACGGTGTTTTCTGAGTGAGGAAACTGAGGCAGAGATAACCTGAGTAACGCCACGCAGCTGACAAAGACAACTCCGGACACCGGGCTTGACCACTAGTTCTCCCATTCAGAATTTCCTTCTCGCAAATTCATTAATAGACACTGAAGAACGGCCAGGATTGAAAAAGACTTATCCCTAAGTTTATTTTCCAGGGCTACAAATATTTCCTACTACGTAGTATCTCTACCAGCTCACAAGTAAACACCACAGTAGAGAGCAAATGACTTCCTCAGGGAACTCCTGTGCAATTCGTACTGTGACACCTTTGAAGCAATTTGGTCTAGATCATAAGTAACAGTAGAGACTTGTTTGAAAAGCTTTCTTGGGTCAGCATACCTGGTCAATTTGGTAAGAACTTCACAAGCCCATTTGAAGATACAGGCAATTTTTGTTTTTATTCTTGCTAATTTATTCATTTATGTATCTAGTAGTTATTTACTAAGCACAGTTCTAGGCACCAGGGGTGTAGAAATATCTTCTTTCATGAACTCTTATCCCCATCTGTAACAAAATGGAGCTTACGTGTTACTGTGATTTGGAGCTAACCTCGACAGTCAGAGGGACTTGGATACAAACCCCAGCCCTGCTGTTACTGGCTACTGGTAACTCAGGCAAGTTACATAACTTGTCTAAATCTCAGCTTCCTTGTTTATAAAATGGAGTCAATATCGATTTTAAGATCTACCACGCTGGTTTATTAGGAGAATTAAATGAGATTTCCTGATACACATTAAGCATTCGGAAATATACTACCCCTGATGGAGACGGTAGGCTTGTAAAATCTTTGTGATTTTTGAATATGGTTGGGTACGTATGATGAATTTAGTTTTGTAGGTTTCTCTTCATTTAAGTGACAAGCGATTGTTTGAATTTTAGTGTATTGAAAGGGTGCTAGTTTAGTCAACATTTTCGATCAGATTGCTAAACCTTATGAAGTCAAAGGGTCTAACACTCACAATTAGACATCATGCTAGAACCTTAAAAGAACTCTGATTCATAAATTTGTTCATTCTTTTTTCCTTCTGGGGCCTTCGGGGAAAACTGCCATTTGCAGAGAGCTTCTTTGCCTCTCAAAGCCCTCAAAACAAAGTTCTTAAATATCTCATAATGGGTTCGTGAGATTGTAGATTTTGTTCATCATATGTCAGAAGGAACAGTTTTTATACCACTAATAGACTCACTACAAAGAATAAGGGATATCTCAGGTGGTTTCTGAATGGACCAAGTATTCATATATAGTTATAGGCCCTTTGGCTTTCATGGACGTTGGACCAGGAGTGAGGAACCATAAATTCTAATCCTAGGCCTGATACTAATTACATGTTGGATCTTGACTTGAATGGTAATTTGGTGCTTGCCTCGCTGTATCAGAAGGTTAATGTCTATATCATCTTCCAACTCTAAAATTCCACAATCACCCATAAATAAAGCTAATCAACAAGAAACCTGTCTTACTTGTTACACAAGTGAATGTGAGGGTACAGGGACCTATTCAAGAACAGATGAGCACAGGGACACTTGCATTTCAAGTTGTAAACACTGTGTTACAGCCCCATACAAGAAGATAGTAATAAGGGTTAAAGTAATATACAGCCAACCTTCTTTAAAGCATAAAGATATACAATAGCTACATTCGTTTTCTTGAAAAATATTTGACTAACATCTGGCAATAAAACCTATTGAAATGCAAATGCTAACATATCTAATATCATGTACAAAAAGTTGAAAACTGAGGCTTACCTTGCCTGTTGTTCAGTGACTCTGTGACACATTTAGTTAGAATCAATATTAGATTTAAGATTCAGTTCAGACCAGCACTTCAGAGGGGGCTGGTCTTCAAATGAGGAGTTACATCCAGCACATAACTTTTTGAGGATTCTGGGATCTTTTGCAATAAAAGGGATACTTTCAGTCTGAGCTCCTGATAAAACAGAATTAATAAAAGGTCTTAGCTTAAAACCATTTCACCCTTGGGAAACAAAAGAGCTTCCCTAGGATAACTGGGTACATTTCGCAGATTGAAAGGGGCCATTGAGTAAATGCTTTGGTGCTATAAATAATATCCTCTCAGTGGGGGGAAATGTTGCCTACCATTCCTTCTGACTCTGCAAGTTTGGCTCCTTTGCATAGAAGAATGAGTCTGAGGTGCTTTCCGAAGAGAGATTGGAGACAGGTTGTCAGAACTGTGGTTCAGCCAGGAGTCCTCTGAATCCAGGGAGCTCCTAATAATGCAAATTAACTTGGGCCCATTACACTACCTGCGGAGAAAGAAGGAATAAGGAAAATGAGTGACTGCATTTTTGCATGCCTGTTACCTTTGTTTGATTTTCCTGGGAATCTGTGTGCAGCGTGAGGCACAGAGTTGGGTGACTCCCTCAGCTGGATGAAATAGCTAAACAGAAGATAAGAATCCTTCCTCATCACCGTAGTAGAGTGGTTTTTACATAAAATAGGCATTTGAGTCATGAAAATTATAACTAAATAAGATAGAGTGAATTTAAAGCATTTACCCTCCTAAAAATTTAGCTGGTCAAAGTCCTGAAGTTTCCTTACCTCAATGCATGACTGTGGATATTTACACAATTGAGTAGTTATTTATAGGAACCAACTGAAAACGAACATCCTCAAGAACAAGTAGATATGAAAAAGAACTGATTAGAAATTTTGTATATTTATAAAAACATATTTCAGGAAAGGACTTGAGATAAGAAGTCCTGTCCAACTCCTTTTTTCATTGGAGAACCATTATTTTAGGATAGAGTTTGCTCCTAATTGTACTCCAGAGTATGTCAAAGGGAAAACATTTAGCAATCCTAAAACTTATACCTCCTAAAATTTTAGATGGATTGCTTTTCAGAATGGTTTTCCAACCAACATTACAGGAAATCTTCTAGTTGATAAAAGTCCAAATGTCTACATACTTCTTATATGTTGAATGATGTTTTTCAACTTTTTTCATACAAATGGTATCGAGTATTTCACATACTGATTTTTTGTACAGATGGTATCCAGTTATTTTACATACTGAACCCAAAGGAAGATTTTTTCTTGTCCATGTACTGTATGAATATGAAATTAGAATGTAATTCTCATTGATCAGTACTGTAGGTTCCATGTCATGATTAATTCCAAGAACACAAATTTCTGCATCTTCCGTGGAAACTGTTATTTCTCAGTTGTAACAACCTTGTAGGGGTTGTCAGGTTGTCGTCATCTTGCTTTTTCATGACAAAGTGCAAAAAATTCATGAACAAACTGCCTGCACATCAAGAGCTTCCTGTAACTACCACCACAATCAAGACAGAAAACTGTTCCGTCATCATGCCACCATCAGGCTCCCTCCCGCTAGCCCTTCAAAGCCACACCAACTTCATCTCCCGCCCATCCCCTACCCCTGACAACCACTAATCTTCTATCTATCTCTATAATTTTACTTCAAGAGGGCTATGTAAGTGGAGTCATTCAGTATGTAGCCTTTTGTTTCATCCACCATCCTTCCCTCCTCCAGTTTCACCCAAGTTGTTGCATGTATCAATACTGCGTTCCTTTTATTGCTGAGTTCTCTCCGTTGGCATGGATATACCACAGTTTGTTGATCCATTCACCCACAGAAGGACAACTGGATGGTTCCCAGCCTGGGGCTCTTATGAATAATGCTGTTATGAACCATCACGTACAAGTTTCTGCATGAACATACATTTTCATTTCTCTGTGGTAAATGCCCAGGGGTGCAGTTGTTGAATCACATGGTAAGTACGCGTTTAATTTTAAAAGAAACTGCCGAACTGTTTTCCAGAGTGGCTGTAGCATTTAACATTCCTTCTAGCAACGTACGAGGGATCCAGTTTCTCTGCATTCTTGCCAGTCTTTGGTGTAGTCATTATTTTTAATTTTCGCCATTCTGATAGGTGCGTAGTGGTATCTCGCTGTACTTTTAATTTACATTTCTTTAAGGTCTAATGAAGTTGAACATAGTTGTATAGCCTTTCTTGCCATCTGCATGTTCCCTTTGGTGAAGTGTTTCTTCATGCCTTTGGCCTATTTTCTAATATGATTGTTTGTTTATTTTCCACTGTGCTTTGAGAATTATTTATAGTTTCTAGATATAAGCCATTTGTCAGGGATATGTTTTGCAAATATTTTCTCCCAAGTTGCAGTTTGTCTTTTCATCCTCTTAAGAGAGTCTTCTGAGAGCAAATGTTTTTAATTTGAGGAAGTCCAAATTATCAGTTTTTCTTTTTTAGGGATTTGTGCTTTTGGTATCAAGTTTAAGAGGCCTGCCTAGCTCGAGGTCCCAAAGATTCTCTCTTATGTTTGTTTTGTTTTTTTTAACTTTTATATTTTCAGTTTAAGTCTGTGATTCATTTTTTAATTAATTTAGTTATTTTGTATATAGTGTGAGGTTCAGGTGGGGTTTTTTTTGTTTTTTGTTTTTTTAATGGATGTCCAATTGGTTCAGCCCAGTTTGTTGGAAAGACTGTCTGTCCTTTACTGAATTACTCTTGCATCTGTGTCCAAAATAAGTTGAGCATATTTGTGTGGTTTCCTTTCTGGGTTCTCTATTCTGCTCCATTGATCTATGTGTCTATCCTCCTATCAATGTAGCCAGTCTTGATTACATAGCTACATTAAGTCTTGAAATCAGACTTCTACTTCATTCTTCTTTTGCAAAATTGTTTTAGCTATTTTAGTTCCTTTGCTTTTTCATATACATTTTAGAATAATCTTAACTGGGTCTACAAGAAAATCTTCTCGGTATTTTCATAGGAATCACATTAAACTTGTATATCAATTTGGGAAAATTGACATCTTTATTTTGTTGAGTCTTCCAGTCCATGAATGTCGCACGTCTCTTCATTTATTCAGATCATCTTTGATTTCTTTCATCAGTATCTCGTAATTTTCATCATATACATTCTATACATTTTTATTAGATGTACACTTAAATATTCACTATTCTTTGGAATGGTTGTAAGTGGTTATTGTATTTTTTAAAGTTTAGGTTTCTACTTGTTTGCTATTAGTATACAGAAATTCAATTGATTTTGGCATGTTGATCTTATGTCCTGCTACCTTGCTGAACTCACTTATGAGTCCTAAATGGTTTTGTCATTGTTGTTATTGTTTTTGGTAGATTACTTTGGATTTTGTAAGGTATACAATCATGTTACCTGAAAAAAGAGACAGTTTTATTTCTTTCATGCATCACATTGTATTTTTTTTTTTAAAGATTTTTTTTTTATTGGGGAATTGGGGGGATGGGAACAGTGCTGGGGAATTGGGGAAAGGGGAACAGACAAGTTGCTGTCGTTTTGTTCTTCAATCTAGTTGTGGAGGATGTTGCTTCTCTGGCCCAAGTTGGCACCATCATTGCGCTTTTCTCTGGCGAGGCATATCAGTCGCCGGCTTCTGGACGGCCGCTCACTGCGGCTGCTGGCCGCTCACGCTGGCTGCTGGCCACACACGGTAGCTCATGGCAATCCACTGCCACAGGGACTGCAGCCCACTCCGTCGCCGGCGACTCATGGCAGCCCAGCTCCAGGTTGAGCTGTTGTTCAGCATCTTAGCTGTGGAGGGCAGTGTCATTGGCCCTCATATGTGGGATCCGAACCGGGGCCCTCTGGCATCCCAAGCGAGTTCTTAACCATCGCGCCACTCGGCCGGCCCACATTGTATTTTTTAAAAGTTAAGCTCCATGCTTCTTTCAAGATATATAGCTTAAAAATATTCTGAAAATTTGAAAAGAAAAAATGGTACAAGATATACCAGGCAAATACACACACACACACACACACACACACACACACACACACACACACACACACACCAGATAGTAGAGACTTATTAATATCATAAAACATAGAATATAAGCACTAATAAAAATAAAAATGGGACACTATATAGATATCAATCCACCAAGAATACAATTATCATGGAGTTCTATGCAACTAGCAACATGGTTTTGATATTAGTAAAGCAAAAGCTGACAATTATCAAGACGGTTTTGCAAAATACAGTGGGATATTTGAACACATATTAAAAACTAATTGATCAATAAGAATAAATTACAAGGAAATAAAATTTTGAAAAATAAAGTTATCAAGTTTGAGTTAATGTGCCCATGCACACACGTGCATGCACACATGCACACATGCATGCGCGCGCGCACACACACACACACACACACACACACACATCTCTAACATTCAACTAATAGGACATACACTTTAATTTCAAGCATTAGTAGAACTTGTATAAAGTGGACCATCCAAATAAAGTTACAAATTTCAAAGTAAATTTACCATGTAGACCATAAACTGTTGTCATCGTACATTTAAATTAGAAATCAACAATAAAAATAAAATCTAAAAAGCACATATGTTTGTAATATTAAAGATACACTTAATCCAATGATTAAGAAAAAAGATCACAATGGAAATAATAAAATATTTAGAAATGAACACTATGAAATTACCACCTGTAAAAAACTAAGCTTGGCTAAAGTGACATTAAAGATAAATTATAGTTCTTAAATTCATTTATCAAAAAGAAAACTGAAAACAAGGATCTAGAAGAACAGAGTAAACCTAGATAGAGTGAAGTGTAAAATATAATAACAATTTTAAAAGCAGAAATTAATAATATTTAAAACAAATAAGAGAAAGGCAAGCAAATATAAAATCTGCTCTGGTACACTATTTTAAATCTAATCCTTTTAATAGGCGAGTCATTCACATGGTTCAAAATTTAAAATGTATGAACTGGTATGTAATTAAAAGCTTTATTTCCATTTATTTTCTTTTGCCATTCAATTTGTCTTTCACAGACAACCAATATTATCTTCTTTCTCATCATTTCAGAGATAACTTTTGTTCATTAAGCCAGTATATATAGTGTAGTGCTCCTGCCACCATTTTTTAGCTCAAATGGTAAACTGGATATATTTTCAGATCTTTAGCAAGATTAAAGAGAGAGAGAGAGAGAGAGAGAGAGAGAGAGAGAGAGAGAGAGAGAGAGAGAGGGAGAGAGAGAAAGGACAAATAATAATATTTTCAGATCTTTAGCAAGATTGAACAGAGAGAGAGAGAGAGGGAGAGGGAGGGGGGGGGGAGAGGGACGACAAATAATATTGGGAATGAAAAAGAGGACATAAGTATGATATGGTAGAGAACCTACACATAGTAATTAAATATTATGCCAATGATTTTTCATACGTATGTCAATAAACTAGAAAACCCAAATGAAGTAGATGATTTTTCATAAAAATACAAACTATCTGGATCAGTTATGGTCCAGTCATGAAAACAGAGCAACAGAGCCTCTATTAGTAGTCCCATAAAAGGAATTTAATACAGGAGATTCACAACCAAAGGAGAACTTCTAAGCGAAACAACAGGTAGTGAGGCAACCCTGAGATTAAGGCTGTCAGAAAGCTATTACCACCACTAGGATGGAAGGGACCAGCGGGGAGCTGGTATCACTGAAGGATAAGAACCAAGGTTACTGTTGGGAGCTGGAGTTGAGGCAGAGTCTGAGAGGGAGCTGGACCCTGAGGAAAAGCTGTTTCCTGGGAGCTGGAACTTCAGAAGAGACAGCCACTGCTGGAGGCAGACAGGGGCCAGGAGAGATGGCTTGGCTTCTCCCTCCTCCTGACGACCTGTCTGCTGCTGCTTATCATTGGCCCAAACTAGCTAATTGGACAGGGGCTTTCAGAAATGTAGTTTGCAGTAAGAAGGCAGAGAAATTATCTGAGAGCAAATAGGAAAGAAATGACATCCTTAAAATTGGCTCAAGAAGAAGGAAAGGAGAAGAAGAAGAAAAAGAAGGAGGAGAAGAAGAAGAAAATAACAATAAACCTATAACCATTACAGCAATAGAATCTGCAAATAAAATATTCTCTATACCCCACTTAACCTCCTAACCAACAAAGACCCAGGATCCAAACAATTTTATAGGAATTAAACAGATAGTTCTCATATTATATGAATTATTTTAGATAACTGAAAAAATAGAAAAGCTTCCTAATTCATTTTATATAGTTAGTATATCTTTGAAACTAAAACTAGAAAGGGATAGCCTAAGAAAAGAGAATCATATAACAATGGTATCTTATTTGTGAACGCAGACAGAAAAATTCTAAGTAAAATAAGAACAAATTGATTCAACATACATATATGTATAAATCTATATAAAGGATATATCATAATTAAATGGAGTTTTCCTATTATGTAAGGATGTTTCAACACCGTAAAATATATGAATGTAATCAGCATTGCCAGATTGAAAGAGGAAAATCACTCTCAACAGATGCAAAAAAATATGTTGGAATAAAATTAAATATTCGAGATTAAAAAAAACTTAGTGAATTATGAATAGAAAGGAATTCTCTTAATCTTATTTCTAGATTCACTGTTCTACTCCATCATCTAATATTTTCTCCTCAACCAACAAAATCAGGCTATAATCTTCACTATTTCACTATCAAATTGAATGGAAAATTGTTATTTTTGTTTCTCAGCAGATTTTGACAGAGAGGATCTCTCCCTTGTTCTTCCAGTACTTTCTTCTCTCAGCTACTATGACTCTCCACTCCCGTGATCATTCCTCCTAGATCAGTGGTCATCCACAATCATTCCTACTGCATACCTCTGTGATATATAAAAGCTAAAGTTGCCTGGAGTTTAGCCCTTCGTCCTCTTTGTTTTTCCTCTTCTCTTTATGATGGCCATGCTGATGACCTCATTCATTCTTGTGATGATAAATATCATGTGCACATTGATAACATCCAAAGGCGTACCCAGTTCCAACCCCCTAGTTGAAATCTTCATTGAATGTAAAATATCTCAAACCTAACTTGTCCAAAGCAGAACCTTTGGTTTCCCTTTTTTCCCCTACCAACACACAGCCTCTTCCTCTCCAGAGCCTTCCTAACTCTATTAAGATAATGTTAAGGCAATTCCATGATCAGTTGCTGAGGCTAAATACATAGAATTATCCATGACTGTTCTCTTTCCTTCCACCTTACATCCAATCCATCACTCAAAATCTCATTGGTTTTTACCTTCAGATATTTCCTTAATCCAACCAGTTCTTACTACCTTCACAGCTACCAACACAGTCCAAGCCAATATAATCCCTTAAGCATCTGACTGCAAAGGTTTCCCACTGGTCTTTCAGCTTCCAACAGCAGCCAGAGAGAATGTCTTAAAACTTAATTCAATTTCAATCATTCCCCTTCTTTCGATTCCCCAGTCTTCTGTTGGTACTCAGAGCAAATTTCAAACATCTTGCTGTCACCTCACTGACTCATCTCCTACTCATCTCCTTCCTGTTTGCTTCCTTCTAGTCACCCGCTCTTCATCTGCTTCTTGGATATACTAGGTTCATGCCTAACACAGACATTTCTTTAGCTGTCCATTGCATGGACTGCCTTTCTTCCAGATCCCCACATAGCCAGTGATGCTCAGCCAGATCCCATGCAGAGGGTCCCACTACCTCACCTGCTGGACAGTCTTCAGTGGATGGTCTCTTCAGCCTTCTCTGAAGACAGCCACCTTCTTCATGGTCATGCTACTTCCTGGGAATGGCTCAACAGGTGACAGTACATACAATACAGTACTGTGTTTGAGGAATGCCTAATAGATGAAACATGCCCGCAAATAAAAGCAAGATATAACATTACTTCAAATTTTGCCATACCATATGTGTGTGTGTGTGTGTGTGTGTGTGTGTGTATCCAGAAGAAACACTCCTAAATTTAAGAATAATTATCTGAGAAGTTAGATGATCAGTGATTTTTTTAAACTTTTTAATCTATTTCTGTATTTTCTAAATTGCATTACAAATAAACTCTATGATCTGAAAAGGCTACTTTTTAATAAAGAAAGAACCTTCATCTCTGCCCCCGTCTCATCTCAGCACTTCATCTCCCTCTCCAGTCTAGTTGGCACTAGACCACAGGGCATAGAGGGATCCTGGGTTACAATCCGCTGCAGGTAATTACAAAGCACCATTATAAATTGCCCCCCTGCAGACTCTCTTTTCAGAAATGTAAGCAGGGTGGTTAGATGGCTGTGCAGGGCAACACACAAGAAAAGCTAGTGAAGGATCAGCATTTTATACCCCAATCTTGCCCTAATATATAAATATTCCTTATTATCCATCACCCCAGGTTTAGCCATTGCATCATCCTGAACTGGTTTGTGACATGAACTGATAGCATTTGTTGCCCCAGGGGAAGGGTTAAACTATAAATAATAAAAGGGGGGAGGGGGTAGATTAAACAAGGAAGAAAAACTATCAATGTCATAAACTATACATGCTATCTCTAATTTATTCCTGTTCATTTGAGGCAACATATCTAATGTGTTACTAACATTTCTGGTAATACGGTGTCGTTGTTCCCTTTAATAATGCGTTAGTGTCTGTAACTCACATTTGGACTTGGTGAATTACTGTTTTATTGAATGAAAAATATTGTACTTGATTTGTGTTTATTAATTTCTATGAATTTGGTATATGACATTTATGAAAGCTTATGCACATAATTTCTCCTTTCTTTAATTTACAGCTGGGGAACTGTTTAAATATAATTTTTAATGATGCATAAAATGCTTCCCGACATGTTTGTTTTCTGAATTTCCAACATGCATATTTACCATTCTATATGATGAACAAACACTGTCTCAAATTGTGGAGCAAGAAAAATGTTACCTGTTTAGGATTCCTTTATTAAATCTTAGCTCTTGTATTTTGGTGGTGGCAGGCTGAGTTTCCTGGAGGTTGATAAGTTTAGTGCAATTGTGATCTAGTTCGTGCTAACTCAATTTGACAGGTAAGGCTTTGCAGGTGTAGCAGTCATCAACTGGGTGCAAAACCTCAGAACAAAGTCTAAAAATAGACGTCACTTTGCTAGTATTTTTTGTGGGGGTTGGGGGGGTGGGATGGAATAAGTTAAATACCAGATAAAGTATATTTCTCAAAGAAAATGGTTATTTCTTTGATTATTTCCTAAGTATGAAATAGCTTTTACAACAAAGTAGGTATTTTTCCTTCATATTTAATTTCCTTAAAAATAATTCTGTTTCTCCTATTCTGTGTTTTGGTCACATTAATTTGTAACTCCTTTGAAAAACTATACAGCTATGATTGTTCAGATATTCACTTATTCTGATATTTTAATTTGTGAATTTTCAAATAAACACAAGTTTTAAATGGTATTTTTTTTTCTTTCAGAATGCAGGTCAAGTATTTATTTTGCTTTGTTCTTAATCAGAACATATTTGAAAAAAAGATCACCAACTCTTTTATGAGCAATCAGTGAATAAAAATGGAGAGGCTGAAAGTGCTGCTCTTCTACTGACTTCTGTCATTAAAACAGATGTTCTCTCTAACCTTGACCAAACAACTCCATCCTCTAATCAGAAAGGAGCAGGCTTGTTTGTGGATTTATGACAGATGTCTGTGCCAGAGCTTGGAAGACTGTCTAGGACGGTGGGCTCTCACAGATTCATTTTTCGCGATGAAATTTAGCTTGAAATTCTTACTTTAATTTGTTTTATATACTTTCACCTAAACAGGATTTTCTTTGATTCTTTTTTATAAACAAATCTTCTTATTAATTGAATAGTTCAAATACATTCATCACAATTAGGAGTAGCTATAGCTTTAAATATATGATGGACTTGCTGATGTCAGCAGCTAAAAACTAATGCTGCCGATATCAGCTGACAGGACACTAATTACTAGTTATGTGGCTGTTGCCTGCTTAAGGAGCTGTTCAGTGAGTTATGATTTAGAAAAGCTGGAGAGCACGGGGCTGATTTGTGAGGAGATATCAAATATGGAAATACCACAGAAGTTCTCAGATTGATTCTCCTGACAGAGATCTGTCTAATTAGGAAGCATCTATTTTAATACGAAACCACACAAGAAGCCCCGTTGGAAAAGAAGTTAGAGGGAGACACAGAGCCATCGCTAGTTCAGCTGACAGCAAATGCAACCTAAGCATGTTTCCCAGCGTTGAATCAATAGTGGCGCTAGGAAAATTACTCCCTCACAGACTATCTATCTCGTCATATCCAGGGGGAGGGCCTTCACAGGTGTTCCGTGTGGTGAGCCCCCCTTCCATGCTGCTTGTCTGACTTTTGGAGTTGAGGTCTGCCTGGAAGCGGGACGCTGACTACCTTATCACTGAGAAGACACAGAACTGACAAGGTTCTGTCCTTGGGTGACGGTGAAGTCAGTCTCACTGCTGAGTGAGGTCCAAGTGAGGCACCGCCATGGAGAGAGGGATGACTTTTAGTTCAGCTGAAGGATCAGGTTGGTAAATGCTGTGATTAGGCCCCAGAGAGTCTGAGGACGAGAGAATGTTACTAGCTTTATATTCTATGTGTGCTCAATAAAGACCGAGGGATTGACCCTAGAGAGATCTTTGAAAACAACAGCAACAAACTATAGCTTTCCTCTGAGCCTGAAAAAAAAAAAAATCTGGTGCTTATTTGGCAAATATGAGAAGACACCAAACCTTCACTGAGGTGTCTTTCTCTGTGGAGTTATGAAGCCTTTGTCCACACAATCGCTCAGAAACATTTTTGTGGACGTGATGCCCAGCACACAGGTGTGGGTATCGGTCCTGACACCTCAGTGGGTTCTGATGTTTTCCCTTCTGTGTCTGTGTCTTCAGTTGGTATGCGGAGAGTTTCACAGACCAGCCTGCTGAACAGGATATTCATGAGTCATGCCTGCTCCCTGTCTCAATGCTGGCACAATCTCAGGCTCCGTGAAGAGAGAACAGAGGGGAGAAAGATGTTTTGCAAACACTTGCTGGTGTTGATACATGTTTTATCGTTGCTGATCTATCCACCGAATAGGTAATAGGATGACAAATCATCCGCGGTTATTCCAGAAAGATCAACAAATTGATTCCATATACTTTTGGGTCTTTATTTCAGAAAGTGAAGCCCTGAGGAGGATGGAAACAGGGTGTCCATCAGGCCAGAGAGAACAGTGCTTGCTCAGCATCCAGCTTGAGAGCTGAAAGCGAGTGACACCCCTTCTGTGCTTCAGATTTCTCCTCAGGAATTAGCTCCCCGTCTCCCAGGCCGGCCGAGGCGAGGATGAAATAAATCACACCTACAACAACCTTAGCACGATGCTGGCTGGGCACAAGCATTCTGTGACTGTGACTTGCCTCCCCCGTGTTGTCTGATTTTGTGTTCCCACCACAGCCGACCCTGAGACAAGGATTCCAGGACACGTTTGTTCCAGAGCAGTGGAGAAGTGAAAGCGGGATTGGGAAGCCACCAGGAAGGGCATGTCATTAAGCTAGACACCAGTGTGGGTGACCGGAACTTAATCCTTTAGGGCATCAGTGCAACACAGAGCCTCAAATTATCCCACGTGAGGGGGGGAGGGTACTGAGGTGTATAGAGACACCCCCTCATTGGCTGAAGGCTGCTGGAAGGGGAGTAGATTAACTGTCAGATGATTCCAGCCTGCAGTGTGCCTTCTGCAGTTCTGGGGTGCGTGTGTGTGGGAAACCCTCAGCACAGAGATGCAATTCTGGCAGCTGGAAGTCAGCTGGAGCACACTGAAATTTCCTAGGGACATGGGCAGGACAATGACAGACACTGTCGGGAACACCAAGACATCTAAAACACGGTCATTCCCATCAAGAAGCCACTGATCTAATAAGGAAGATTGGACAGTTGAAACTTCAAAGGAAAAGGCCTGTGATGCCGAGATGTCTGCAGTGCTGAGGAGCCATCAGCACCTGGATCTCCCCAGGGTGGCACGTGCTCACTACGCCGGGTCTCTGGCTCTCAGCTCTGCCTCTGACCTGTCAGCATCCCGAGAGTGAATGCAGGGGTGCTGCCAGACTCACATTAACTAAAAGCCAGTGTCTGAGCAAAAACCTGGGATGTCCACGTGTTGACTTCCATTCTCCCCTTAGGCTGTGCTCCATAAGAGACCAAATTATGATCATAAAGTGGACTCAGAAGAGGAGATTCAGAGTGCTATTAAGAATCAGCCCTTAGTTGAGATAGCTTGAGGAACTCCTCTCTACTGAAGAGATGGCCTTGCCAGTACAGGTGTTTAGAGGGAAATATCTTGTCCCCAAGTCTCTATCTGGCTCTGCCGAGGGTGGATGCTAGCTCTTTAATTTGTGGCTTCCAGAAAGGCAGGGTATGCAATGGTTAAGAGTGAAGAATCCAGAGTCAGGATACCCCTGGTTCAAATCCGCTCCCACCATTTTATTAGCTGTGTGACCTTGGCAGCTATTTAATCTCTCTGTGCCTCGGGTTTCTCCTCCATAATAGTACCTATTTTGTAGAGTTGCGAGGATTAAATATAATAATACACATAATGTGATACACGAGTCCACAATATTTGCCAAAGAGTCAAGTATGAGTTATCAGTATAGCCACTTTCAAGGACCCCTTTTTAAGTTGACACAGTCTTTCTTTAGGTATGGTAATAGTGTCCAGCAAGTTTCACTCTGCTCTTGGAACCAGTTTATCCCATTAAGGTGTCCTTACTTACAATTTTCCTAAAAGTCTGTCATTTGTGTGTTGGGGAAGCGGAATGCCTCATTTCTCCTCCCATTTTCCTGATAATACATATAAATGAAAAAACGACTCTGATGCAAAACATCTTGGGCAGGAAACAAAGTGCAGGGGGGTTCAGAGGCTCCCCAAAGTCAAGAGTGGGAGCACTCTGCATTTGATTGATGGATAAACAAGCAGCCAGTCTAGACTGTTGTGTTGGGACTATATTTTCCGATGTTGCCCAATCAAGAACATCTTCAAGTATTTGGCCCTGGAATGCGCGCTGGGATTCTGCCAAGCATGTCTCTCTTACAACTTGGGGACAAAGCAACAAATCAAAGCCATAGTCAGATTTGGCCTTGATAAGTGAAGTATGTTCCTTGATGGAACCAAAGATCCCAAACCATCCAGAAGGACAACAGGATTCCTTGAAAAGTGAATGAAATGCATCAGTAAGGAATGTGCACGTTGAAAAATCTATTAGAAAAGCTATCGGCTGCAAGTGTGTTAGAAAGGACTCAGAGACCCCACAGAGTCCAGGATTCCTTGAGAAGTGGATTAAAAGTATCACTACAAAATGTGGATATTGAGAGAAATGTAAGGATGCGGATCAACAGCAAGTGTGAGAGAACAGATACTGGACTTGGAGTGAGGTGCTCAGGTTCTGCAGAGGGTGCCAAAAAAAAGCACACATTTTAAGACAGGAAAAACTATTAAAATTGTAATACTCAATATGTACCCATAACAAAAGATGAATACAAGTCACTTTTGATTTCTGCAATTATAAGAGTTGCTCAAAGTGGTTACCATCAGCATCCAGACACTTCTGATTACAGCGAACTACTGCTTGAGCATAGATAAAATCTCTTTAAATGTGTATACATTTTTTTGGCACCCCCAGTATTTCAAATGAGCCACTAATTAGCTGTGAGACTTTGGGAAGGTCATTTAGCCTTTCTGGACTTTCTCTAGGTTTGTCTAGTTATTCTGTAAGATGTATTCCAAGTCTAGCACTACTCTTTGATTCCAAATATTGAGAGATAGATGAGCGGAAGAGCTGTTTCAGTTGGAAAACAAAAATTTCACTGTTCCTTAAAACTTTCTCCCCATCAATCCAGTCCCTGGCAAAAAATCTAAGTGTACTAAAATGAAGCCAATTAACATTCCTGACTACTGCTCTGTCATAAATCATCGTTAACTCAGAGAAGGCAGATGGGCGAGTAGCTATAAGACATATTTCTATAGATCGGTTTGTTTATATCCCACAAATGTAATTTCATAAAACCAGAGCCCCATTCCATTCTTCAGAAGCACAGCAGACTGTGGACTCTTCAGGTGTACATAGATAGAAAAGGTGCTGACAGATTAATTGGGTGAGCATCATACTGCCACTGCAGCTGAGAAGTGTGGAGTCATTGGTTACTCAATAGGGGCAGTCTGGGTGGGGTGGTGGCGGGAACAGCCTGCGTAGGGTGGGCTTAAGGGAGGATGGGAGAGGAAGAGACTGCAGACAGTGGGACTACACAGCTCTTAAGTTTTGCTGTAAATGGAAAGAGATAAATGGGGGTGCAGTAGAATCAAGGTTTGTTTTTTTTCAAATGGGAAAATGACGACATGCTTGTACATGGATGAGAAATATCCAGTAGAGAGGAAACAATTGATGATGCTGGAGGAGAAAGGGGACACTTGCGGGGACAATGTCCTTAAGTCATTAGAGAGGATGGGATCCAAAGGTAGAGCATATGGGGACAGGCAAGTGGTGTTTGGAGGTAGTGTTGGGAGAATCACTTTTGTTTTCTCAGTGAAATGAGAAGCAATGCCACCAGCTGACAGCAAAGATGAGGGAGGAGGAGCTGGGGGTCTGAAGAGACCGAAGACATGAACTGGCCGCCTGGGAACATGACAAAGCGATGGAACCAGGATGAGTGCCGGGCAATATCAAGGACTATTTGAAGTTAGTGGCCATAAACTTAAAATAAAATCAGTCAACATGTTTAGCTGTTATTTTCTGGCCACGTTTGGGTGTTCTTGTGGCTGTACTATTAGGGTAGAAGCACCTAGTAGGCAGAGTTGAAATTTAACTGGGGTTTTGGTTTAATCAAGTCGGTACATGGGAGAGAGGGTAAAGGAGGCAAGCGTGTGTGCAAGGGTATGGTCAGAAAGATGGACCATGGAATTTAAACTGGATGGGGACGGGAGAGTGCATGTCAAGGGGATGGACAGTGAGAAGGTGACAGGAGTGCTGGAGGAAAGTCCTGAGGTATAGCATAACTGTATGTGTTGGGGTACCAGAGCAAATGAGCTCACAAGATAAGAGGTGATGGTAAGAGAGTAGGGTGTCTGAAATTAAGATTTGGGGTATGTTGAAAGTATTAATACTGAAAAGGTCCAAGTTATGACCATAGAAGTGAGTAGCAGAGATTGAAGGAAGGACAAAGCAATTGGAGAAAAGAAATTAAGACACTGAACGGCCAGAGTTCTGGAAAGAAGATCTGGTTGTTGCAATCACATGAATAATAACTAGATTGATTTTTGAAGACAGTGATAGTGAACGGGTTGCTAAAATTTTCAAGGAGCAAGGGGTAGTGGCCTAGGGGTCAGTAGATGGCTGCAACCTAGAGGGTGATAGCATCTCATGAGTGAGATTCAAGGCTGAGTGTTTTTGCGAAGAAGAGAATGAGTGCTGTCTCGAAGCAGCAATGTGAGACATGAGAACACCTATTCCACCTCTGGTTCCATAGTACAAATAGTAAATAATTACCAGATCACCTGAGAGGATATAGGGAGGACATGTCCAAGGGGGAGCCAGGGGAAGGTCTGGCTGAGAAAATATTGTTGGAAGAGGTTGAGAATGTAGGGTAGGTGTCAGCAAACTACAGCCCATGGACCCCTGGTTTTGTAAAGTCCTATGCAGAGGTGTTGAATTGAACACGAGAGCAAGTGGGACTCGCTCTTGACCCCTGTTGCTGGTCGCCTGAGGAGTGGTAGACTTACTCTGAACACACACTCTTTATTTCATCAGGGATGAGATTTCTCCAGGCCAACAGATAATCTTAGTTAGAATGTATCATTACAGAATGCAGGCTTAGTTAACCTTGCATTCATTCCTCTTCTTAGATTGGGCATTGCTTATCAGATTCTTCAATACAAATTTACTCATTCCAATTTAATACTGAAGCTTCATTAAACTGTATGACCTTCAGCCTGACCTTCAGTTAAGGTTAGCTTAATTCTGATTGATGACAAATAGTACTAAACACCACCTATGTGCACTAACTTTAAATAATTAACTTACATATTCAAAGGCTGATGACTTTCTAATACATTTTGTTTTAATATTAAAATATTCTTCCTGAATGGGAGAAGATATTTGTTAATGATATATATGATAAGGGATTAATATCCCAAATATATAAAATGCTCATGCAACTCAACACCAAAAAAACAAACAACCCAATTAAAAAATGGGCAGAGAATAGGAAGAGACATTTCTCCAAAGAGGACATACAGATGGCCAACAGGCATATGAAAAAATGTTCAACATCACTTAGCTTTAGGGAAATGCAAATTAAAACCACAATGAGATACCACCTTACCCCTGTCAGAATGGCTATCATCAATAAATCAACAAACAACAAATGCTGGCGAGGCTGTGGGGAAAAGGGAACCCTGGTGCACTGTTGGTGGGACTGCAGACTGGTGCAGCCATTATGGAAATCAGTATGGAGGTACCTCAAAAATCTGAAAATGGAACTACCTTATGACCCAGCAATCCCACTCTTAGGTATTTATCCAAAAAATCCCAAGACATTAATCCAAAAAAATATATGTACCCCTATGTTCATTGCGGCGTTATTCACAATAGCAAAGACTTGGAAACAACCAAAATGCCCATCGGTAGATGACTGGATTAAGAAACTTTGGTACATTTACACAATGGAGTATTACTCAGCTATAAAGAAGAAGGAAATAGTACCCTTTGCAACAATATGGATGGAACTAGAGAACATTATGCTAAGTGAAATAAGTCAGTCAGAGAAAGACAAATATCATATGATATCACTTATACATGGATTCTAAGGAACTGAATGGATGGGAGAAGTGGATGGAGATAGTCTCAGAGACACAGAGGAAGAACTGAGGGTTGTTAGTTGGGAGGGGTTGGGGATGAATGAGAAGGGGAAGGGATGAGACAATACAAATTGGTAATTGCAATATGGCCTCAGGGATAGAAAAAGACAGTCTGAGGAATATAATCAATAATGTTGTAAATATTTCTTAGGGGGCCAGATGGACTCATGTCCTGTTGGGGAGACCACTTCATAGTCGATGTAGAGGCCTGACCACCGCACTGTATTTCTGAAGCTGATGTTGAATAATATTGTATGTCAACTATAATTATATATACATATAGTCTCGGGACATGGAGTAGAGAGTGAGAATGGAATCAATGGAATTGTAATAGATAAGCATGATATCGGGGGTGGGAGGGCAATACATGGGGGGAGGGGGGTTGTTACTTTGTGAGGGCGAAAAGGGTAACTATTGCATTGCTCTGTACACCTGAAACTAACAATAAAAAAAAAATTAAAAAAAAAACAAAAAAAACACCCAAAGACTAGTGATTCAACTTGACCCTTGCACAAGTGGTCAGAGCTGGGAAGAAGCTGTGACACATCCAGAGCTTTCTTGCTTGCCTGCTTTAATAACAAAGGAATAAAATAAAAAGCCTTTCAAACAGTAGAAATTTGGGATTGAAGCCGAATCTCTGCAAACGTTTTCCAGCCTGGGTCACATCTTTCTCAAAGGACCTAAACTTGAAGATTGTCATGCTGACTAAGCAGCACTTTTCCCTGATGTCAGAACTCCCTTCAGGGTCGAGCTCATGTTTCTGCCTCTCTGGGAATCCCTCTAATTTGGCAAGCACCATTGGGACTCCCTGTGCATCCCACCCAGAAGGACCACGGAACAGGGCTGAGTTGTTGGCGTGCATTATCCAACATTATGTCTTAATTTAGATCATTTCGTTTAAGCTACCTAGAAGATTTTGTTGATAATAACCAGTCATTTTTCACTTATTCATTCATTTATTAAACATTTATTAAGCAACTACTTTTTATTTTCCAGAACAGTGCTTAGCAAAGAGGATACCAAGCCAAGTAAGACATGGTCCTTATCCTGGTTTCCAAAAAAGAGGGAAGGGCAAGATGGGGATGGATTCTGGAAATTAAGAGGCTTACTGATGATTTCAGTCAAGGTCCTAGAAAAGATTATTCCGCAGATATTTTGAGTACTTAGACAAGAGTGCA
>NW_017731683.1:1878131-1879559 GCF_001890085.2 Hipposideros armiger | reverse complement strand
TCACCAAGAATATTGATTAATGGATTAGCGTAAACCCCAAAGGAAGCTTCTAGTGGTGTGGGTGGCAGACTTGGATGTTCCCAAAGTTTTATCAGTAAATTGGATGAAACTATAGACAATATTATGAGATTTGGGGGGAGAATTCATTTATGTCCAAGTGTTAAAGGACATGCAAAATCAGTCTCAAATATATTAAAAGCACTAAATAATTCTAATTCAAAATTATATGAAAGTCTGGTAGAAAACAGAATAAAATGTTTGTAGATCTGTGGAGGAATGATAATGTTCTCAGCCATAAAGAAACATAAACAATCTAAACAGAAAAGGCTGACAAATGACAGGTTTGAGTAAGCAGACTTTTAAAATACCCATACAATGCAAAATCACATCCCTAGCATTAAAAGGAAAAGAATCAGGCTGTGGGAAAGATTTGCATCAAATATGACAGAATAATACCTATAATACATAAAAAAACTGGATTCAGATTTATAAGAAAATACATGATGAGTAGAAATAATAATTCACCAAAGAGGAAATACACAATGTGCTTAAAAGACATGTTCACAGGAAGAAAGTTCGCCCTTGGCAGAGCACGGGGGTGTCAGAGGGTGTCTGGGCGTGGCCATTCCACTGACAGTCCACCTTTATCATGGACGGAGGGCACTGCAGAGAACCCCCACCAACAGGAAAGGTGGCACCTCCCCCAGGGTGCCTCACATCCTTTGTGCTCCCATAGGAGCCTTGGTATCTTTCTCTCACTGCGCTTGGTCCTTTGTGTTCTAATTATATGTTATGTGCAGATCTCTGTCTGCTAGATTGAAAGAATCTTGAGTGAAAGAACCATAGCATGTATCTTTGTATTCCCAGCACCCTGAGAGGGCCAATACTTGAAATAAGTGGCATGCACATTCTTCATCCAGGGACAGTGGGTCATGGGGAAGCCACGGGATGGTTTGAACACAGCAAAATAGTGATAACAATATGGCCTCCACACCTCCGTGCTGTGAGTCTAAGACTAGCCCTTGGAGCTCCTGGATGCAGGAAAACGTTGCCTCTCCCCAGACATCACCCCATCATTAGAAAGAGGTGGCACCAAGACTTTGCACAGTCCTGGTAAGACCCTCCCCCACCCCTCCATCCTCTCAAAACACTGGCAGCCTCCGTAGCATTATTTATCTTGAGACCATGCTGACCAACCCCGCCATGGCCTTTGTTCCCGTTTATGTCAATCACTGTGTAACCATCCTTCACTCTTGCCCCTTTAGGTGGCAACAGTTCCTGTTTGTTGCGCGCGCGCGGGCATGACATCATCCTTGGTCGGTTTCCTTAACTTCTGGCCGTATTTGTAATAATCCCTTTATTATTAAGCTCTTTTCAGTTACCCAGTTGAGTATGCCATCTGTTTCCTGCTGGGATTTTGACTGATAC
>NW_017731683.1:1865062-1874275 GCF_001890085.2 Hipposideros armiger | reverse complement strand
ACTAATATCCCTCATGAAAATAGCCTTTAAAATTCTTAATAAAATTTTAGCAAATTGATTCCAATAATATACAGAAAAGATAATACATCATGATCAAGTGGAGTTTATCCTAAGAATGCCAACTTGCTTTAAAATACAGAAATCAGTGTAATTCACTACATTGACAGACTAAAACAAGAAGAGAAGGAAAACCATATGATCACTGCATAGATGCAGAAGAAGCAGAGGACACCAGTTTACAGCATGGGGGGAAATGCCACAGATACGCCAAGAGAACCAGAGTGGACACATGGAAACCCTGCAGATACGTGCTTCTCCTAGGACCTCTTCCTTGACTATGAAGAGGGTCCTCAGTAGCTTTCCCACAAATTTCCCTTTCTTTGCTTAAGGGAGTTGGAGTTGGATTTGTGGGTCCTACACAATATACTCTGGAGGTATTAGAACGCAGGGCGGCCAACAGCCACCTGGCCTCAGTTCATACAAAACAGAGGAGCTGTGACGAGGGAGTTTTAAGGAATGAGAGGAGACTTTTAGAAGTGGCTAAACCCGGCTCTCCAGCAGCCAGCCTGGGCACAAAGGACAGAGGCCAGGGGTCCTGCCCCACAATGGAGCTGGCTGGGGCCTCTCAGGGACAGGAGACAGTGTGCAGGGTGTGAAGCAGCTGCCTTTGGGGAACTAGAAGCATTGTTACCACTCCAAGTTGCCTGGCTCAGCCTGCCCTGTCCTGTCAGGCAGAAAGAGTATCCAGTCATGGGAGGAGGCAAGTACTGTTTTTTTCTACTCAAGGCTCCTTGGGACACCACATGCATTACAGGATGCAATGGACAGGTTATTCTGTAATATATTCATTCATACTTGCATTTGTTAAGCATCATTAAGGGGAAATAAAGGAGGCTGCAATGCAAGGAAGAGGGGCTGGAATTGATGAGCACAACAAACAGGCTGAGGGTTGTTGCTGAGGGTAGGAGACCAGAGGAGCAGGATGCAGCTGACACAGGAGACAGTCCAATGACGAATGGACCCAAGTGGACAGAGCATAGCTTGTCGCCAACTCCTTTTCCATGGCTAGTGAAGGACTGGCTTCGTTAACACTCAACTGGGTACACAGGTCTTTCTCCCAATCCCCGTGCCATCTTTAGAGGAGCAGTGAGTGCAGGTGAGGATGGGGCACGGGGACACTACAGCAAATCAGAGGCTCAGTCTCGAGGAGTCAAGAAAAAAGGACACGGCTTTTACATTGGGATCTGGACCCAGTGGCCCAGCTGGCGAGCTGACCCCTGAAATTACACTGTCCTTGAAGCCAAGACCAGCTGCATAGCCAGGGACTATAGTTCCCTTTGCACCTACATGTGGCCATCAGCATGACTGCCACGGGAACATGAAGACAAGGGAGGTATGTTACTTCCAGGCCAGAATTTTTTAAAAAGTCATACACTCATCTTTCATACTACATGTTCTTATTCAATAATGCTCAGCTATATAGAGGAAATTCATTCCACTACTACTTCCATGATGATGTAATAAAGAATTTCAAACAATTTCATACCTTTATTATATTAGATTTTACTATGACACATGGCATATAAGTATATTTTAAAATTACAACTAATAACTTTCAAAAAGTACACACACACACACACACACACACACACTCACTCACCCTTCAACTAACAAAGATGCATGGGATTCCAACAACAAAAAACAAATAATCCCCACTGAAGATAAACTCACACACAAAAATTACAAATGACATCAAGGCAACAATTCGTTGTGAAAAAAGAGTCAGAAAAAACATCAAACAGGGACATGAGATAATGCAATGATCTGAAAAAGACAATAAATTAGCAACATTTAAATTATGAAAGTGATAACATTTGGAATAGAAACCATAAGGCAAGAAAATAACCTATGGAGGGGACAAAAAAATGAATGGGAGGGAAGGAAATGAAGATAAGAGGAAGGGACATTTTTAGCTAATTCCAAAAGTACCATGTTAGGTGCAGATAGAGAATGAACAAGACATAAGGAGATAGAAAGAATCAAAAAGTTAATAGGGTGAGAGGATGAGGAAGATGGCAAGAAAACTCAGCACTGTTTCTTAGCAGCTAAGACAAAGAGAGAAACACATTTACTTATTGCCAAAAAGTAAAAAAAATAACAGTTCACCAAGACAGATGAACTGTTTAAGGCTCAGAGGTCTAAGAAAAATTTATTTGGGGGCATTTTTATGCAAGGTTACTGAGTAACATTGTAAACTCTGTCCTCAACAGTAGATTTATCAAAAAATGCAGAGGGTTCACATTTGGCTTTTGCTTGATCAGCCCTTGATGAAAGCTGAGGAAGTGACTTAAAAAATTAAAAAAAAAAAAAAAGAAAAGTCCTCCAGAAAGTAAAGATGATAAAGGTATGGTTTTAGGATGACAAAGCTTACTAGAGGAAAAAAATGAAAACTTAAACACAATGACACCACATAATAATGTATATATTATGAAAATGTCATAAAATTTTGGAACAATGGAGAAAATACCAACCCGGTTCTTAGTTTCTGAACCTTGGCACAGCTGACATTTTGTCTTGGACAATGAAGCATTGTAGAGAGTGGCCCTGGGCGCTTAGGATGACTCCCCGCCTCTCTGGCCTCTGCCCAGTAGATGCAGTAAGGTCCCCCATCGTTCCCCTCTCCCTCCATCCCCTTTGGCCAGTTGTAACAGACAAAAATATCTCCAGGTATTGTCAAAAGTCCCCTGGGGACAAAAATCAACTCTACTTGGGAACCACTGTTCTAATCATACCAAGTAAATAAAATTTCTTTCATATTTGAGGAGTCCATTGCAATCTTTTTCATGTTATACACACCAGGGGTGACAAAAAAATGTATAAAGTGGACACTTTGGTCAACGTTGCTCAAGCAATAGTTCGCCGTAATCAGAAGTGTCTGGATGCTGATGGAAACCACTCTGAACTCCTCTTGTAATTGCAGAAGTCAGACATGACTTGTATTCATCTTTTGTTATCTGCATATACTGAGTATTACAATTGTAATACAGTTTTCTGTTCTTGAAATGTGTGCACGTTTTTGGCACCCTCTGTATATGTGTACATTGATTATATCCTGTTTTTTCATTCAAAGAATGTTGTAGATGACTAGGACAGGCTCCTGGCGCTTGAGAAGGATGCCACAGACCTTTGTAAGTCTCCACAGAGACAAATGCCACTTTATCACATAACATGTCACACGCTTCTGCTTGAGAATAAAGAAAGAACAGTGAAACTGCCCCAAGTCTCAGATCAGGGGCAGATGACGAGGTATATTCAGTAGCTGAAGTGTCTGGTGTCTCCAACTTTGCAGCTCACTTGAATCAAATCTGTCTTAGCTAATCTACACATCATATAGGCCAGGGGTCCCTGGGGTCTCTCCAGAGTAATCCGAGCCATGAACCAAGGCTTCAAGCGCCAAGGGAATGCTGTGGCTCTCAGGGTCTGTGCTGCACACAAGTGACAGTCTTTGGAGGTATCACGGAGGCCCACGAGCTGGTGCCGTGTTAAAGCCTAACAGCATTTGTTTATGCCACATAAGGTCACATAAGCCCACATATTTTTCAAGTGGTTTGTTTAGTAGATAAAAATATTTCAAAACATAGGAAATGGAGTAGAAGGGTGACGATAAAAAAAATACAGATGCAAATTTAGAGGTTGCTGTGCAAGGAGGACCCGCTGGTTGATGTTCCGCATCAGCTCCAAGGCCCCTAAAGCTTACCCGGTTATGATCCAGCCTGGGGACCGCAGAGCCAGCCTGGGAAATTCTCCTTCTGCACCGATGAGCAAAGCCTTTCTGCTCTAGGATGAGCTCGGTGGTCCGCTGAGATTCAGGGCCTCAGAGACGATGTGAACATAACCTCAGGCAGTGCCATAACTGAAAACGCTCCCGGGTATAGACCTAGCGTGCTAGAATGAAGACTGTATCAGGAGAAAGATGCTCTTGGTCCTGATAAGGAGTTGGCTGCTGACAACCTTGCCTCCCTGGGCAGCCATTTATTTAATTCCTGCCAAGCCCAGGTTTGCCATGGAGCCAACGCTACCTGTGAAGGCTGCTGGGTTGTGAGAAATAAATAAAACTAAAGAGCGTGAAAGCGCTTTGGAAACTTCAAAGTGCAAGGTATTTGTGGCGAATTCATCTCATCGCTTAACATTCCAATGTACTACGAAGTTACAGGAAGCAGGTTCTGACTGTAGCTTTTCACACTGCCAGTGTCACCCAGCAGCTTGCAACACTGCTTTTCTCTGAGCTCTTAGAAGGCCAGAAGTGAGGGTAAATGTAAGAGTTGGGGATTAAATCAGAATGTGTTTGTCTTTGTGCTCACACTCAGAGGTTAAAATGAGATGATGAAATATCGGGGAAAAGTGTTTACAAAGTTTCCAAGTCATTCAAGCCTTTAGTCCCTCCTTGCTCTCACTTCCCAATTGCCTAATACTTGGCGATTCAGAGGAGAGAGAAAAACACTGGATTTTGTACCTCTCTGCCACACACAGGGGCCCCTTCCAAAGTCACCTAATCTCTCTAGACCTCAATTCCCTCACTTGTCAAACTGGAAATTTGGGGCATGACTACCTCCTATGGTGTGGTGAGGATTAAATGCCATGGTGTGCTTGTGTGACATAAAGTGCAAAGCCTTTTGCAAATACCGGGTTATTATTGGGAACATTTATTGTTCATGATCAGCTCCATTGCTACTTATTGAAGAGATGGGTGAAGCAGGTCAGAGATACTAGCAAATGAAAAATATTTTGAGAATTGCTTACAGATTTTCAAAATGCGTATCATTTAGCCTCTCTCACCATAAATTGAAGATTAGCTGTAAATTGAAGTTTTATTCTACTGCTATGAAAAGAAAATGTTTACACATCAATGTGAATAAATCCCAAAGTAATTTTCTGCAAAAATAAAAGTCTCAAAATAATACATAGAATATATTTCCAATTATATAAAATTCAGGGAAACACACAACCGATAAACTTAGTATTATGCACTTACTTACGTTGTAAAATTATAAATAAGAATGAAGGAGAGAGAATGTGTTGGGGAGGGTATAAAAGGTGTCTTAAAAGTTACAAAAATATATTTCTTAAGCTGGATAGTTGGTACAAGTATGATCATTTTATTATTTTCATTTAAGCTGTAGTTTAAATAATGATAATTTTTAAATAGTCTAATAAAATATAGCTATTTAAGCTACATCTATCTATACATATATATACACACACCATATATATGATATATATATATATATATATATATATATATATATATATATATATATTTACTCAATATATCTGGTATACTCCATAAAATTTTTTTAAAGATTCTCCTTGTCTCTAGAATCATACTTTAATAAAATCTTATTGATGCACTTCTTTTTGCTTTTCTTGGCTTGTTGTTCATGGCTCAGTTGGGACCATCAGTAAACCTGGGCTGCCACCAGCCTCCCGGTCCCTGCCTATGCCCCACCCAGGATGGGCTTCTGTTCTCTCCTGTGCCTTGCATTTCCTGCCTGCCTGGGGCAGGCTCTGCATTCCAGAAGGCACTCCCTCCCCAGGCTCCTCCTTTAGGTCTCGGTTTAAGCATCATTTCTTTTAAGAAGTCTTCGGACTCTTCTGATTATGATAGGCTCTCCCGTGATGAGCTTCCAGAGTATCTTGTATGTCTTCTTCCTAACATTCATCACACTTGGAAATACGTAATTTCTGTCCCAACAGACTGTAAACCCTAGGGGAGCAACACCACATCGGTTGGGCTTCCTGCTGAGTCACCAGCATTTAGCCCAGGCATCTAGCAGGCATGCAACCATAAGCTGAATGACCGAATAGGAGGATGGATGGTTGGCAAAGCCAGTGGATTCCCGATGGCAGGTGTGAATATGAAATTATAAAACAAATTTTATCAGCTACATTTTGGGCATGACTTCATCTACTCTTTTCTAAGCGTCTGATGACCAATTAGAACAAGCTCTAAACAGTGGAAAGAACTGTCAGTGAGATTTAGCTTTGTTGTATTTAATCTGGCCTAGCAATTGCTTCCCACTGATTGTAATAGTTGGGATTGGCCATGGTGATGTCACTTTAAATGCCTCTATGAGATCTTTCTTTCTGCTCTGCAAGCCACAGTAGCAAATTCCTCTCCAAGAGGGGCACAGGATAATGCATTATCTGACTTATCACTGTTCAATCAAAAAGTGTGGGAAGGAGCCACATAATTCATCTAGACAGCAATCACCATGGAGTTACGCAGGTCTCTCGTGTAGGTGATGAAACAGCCAAATTCCCTGACAGTGGTGAATTACTCCTCATGTCACTAATAGCGATGCCAAAAGAAGTGTCAAGGCCACAGACATGGAGAATGAGAGGCTCTTCAAACTGCATGAGTATAAATTTGATATGTTTTACTGCTTTCTTTTCATCTTGATCATTGAGGTTTTAAAATGAAATTACAGGGATGCTAAGCCCAGCCAATGGCGAGCGTGAATCATTTCTACTTGGCAATGGCGTTAGTGTGGTGGCTTCTGTCCAGGCCAAACCTGGGCTGCGGCCCCTGTGCCCCCCTGTTCCACCATCATCCCCACCGCTCAGCTGGCACCTCACATTCTAACAAAGGGTGCATGACATATGGGCTTTTTTCCTTTTTCATCTATAGTCAAATCATTCAGCAAACATATCTCTCTTTGTCTCTCATAGTTAAAATATTGGCCTGAAGTAATAAATCTCTCATTTTTAAAAGCCTCGTAGTATGAAAGTCAGGCTAACATCTGAATTTGAAATCTGGTGATTAGGAAGTGTTTTGAATGGCCTTGAGGACTGCAGGTAAAACATTAAATTATACTAATATTCTTGTTTAGTTAAACTTTTTAATGTTTTCAAAAGCCCTTCATAATATTATGGATCAGTAAATTCTTGGGCCTGATTTCAATTTGAGTCAAATTCCAACTAATAATGTTATACCCATAAACCTTCTCCTTAACAGCCCATAACATTAAACTGAAAACAGAATTCTTAAAGCATACTCTTATGCTGTCTATTCATGAAATCAGCATTACAGACTTTCAACAGATGTCTTTAATAGACATTGTTATTAAAAAGAATATTACAGAAAATAAATTTAGACTGTTAGTCCAGCACGATGACTACAGGAATACGGCTGCATGTTCAGATAATCACATCTACACTTAATTGGAGGGAACGAAAATCCTCGGACATTATTATCTTCTGGTAGTAGCCATGTACTCATTTACCCATCCAGCTCATTAGCCCAGATTAGGATTTGTTAGTGCCTTCTCCATGTCATAAGCCCCAATTTTCAGGAAATTAAAAGTTGGTCAGGAAAAAAAAAGAAACAAAGAAAAAGAAACTCTAGTTAACAAGCATCAGCCTAAAAGCAAATTCCTTATAAAAATCTTGGGGGAAAAAAATTCAGTTCTTTTTCAGTTACGTGTGCCAAAAAAAGTTTTGTGGTTTCAGGCACTTTTGAGTTTTATAATTTGAAAATAGGTTACACTTTAAGCAGAAAAAAGAAAGTTCCAAGTCCATAATGTGGGTGAATGCCTCTGGTATGTTTTGAAGACAACACAAAGCTAGTAAGAATGACCCAACTATTTGCTGGGAAGTGTGTTGTGCACGAATATTAAAACACACAAAAACAAAACCAAAAAACCAAAAACCAACACACTACTACTTATGCCAGCTTTGAATTTTGGCTTCTGCCTTTAGGCCTGCAAGATGAAAAACATTATCCAGTCTAACTAATTAGGTAAGAACTGGGAATCTGACATCCCTCATCCTAAGGTGTTAAACAAAGGGGGAAAGGCCCACATTTCTGTCAATGCTTCCTCCTTTTGGTGGCCACTGTAATGAAGGTAAATGAGAGGTCAATGTCCATTAAGATGATCCTGATACTGTCACTCTCTGGTCACAGAGGAAGAATGTGAAGGAGAGTCTTAGCCAAGATCACCCAGCAAATCAAAGCTGAAGTTCACGTCTTTCCCAGGGAAGGATATATTTGCAGTGTGTTAGGTTGCAGCTTCACCCTCTTTATTTCATTCAGGCAGGCCTGGGAGAAGGGGATGAATCAGCACTTATTATTGGGCGGTCCTGCCAGTGGCTGAGCCTGCACGGAGGAGCAGGGAAGAGCCTGGGTTTTAGATCAGACAAACGCGATTTGACCCTTGCAACTCATTGGTTACGGGACTTGGGGAAGTTACCTGAGCCTCTGTTTATTTATCTATAAAATGAGGCTAAAAGAAATAAATGCCTCATGGATAGTTTTACAGGTTGCATAAGAAAGAGAGTTTGGCAAGTAGTAACAATCAATAAACATTAGCTAGTAGTAGTAGTAGTAGTAGTAGTAGTAGTCTCAAATGACAAATCTTGCTTCGCAACTATTAATATGATTTAAAATTCATGGTCTGAACCCGCAATTACTTTTGCACCAACCTAATATTTGTTGTTACATTTCAGATGTACTCCATAAATGGTTAGATCTTGCCATTTTATATATGTAGGGAATCGCAGGCTATGATCCTTTACTTTTATACATTTTTTGAAACCTGACAACAGAATGAAGAAGACCCGTGTAGCATTCAGAAAACCTGGTTTCTGCTCTACCGTTTACAACTTAGGCAAACTGCTTAAGTCTCCCTGAGCCTCAGTTGTTTTATTTGCTTTTTTTTTTAAATCTGTAAATGATAAATCTTACCTGCCTCACACAGTTCCTGGGAGAGTTGAATGGGGAGAAACATGTGAAAACATTTTGAAAACTAGAAAGCACTTAGTTGAAATACATTAGAGTATTTTTACAATTTTTATCATGCTCAAAGTCACTTATGATGACAGATTTGTATGTCCCTAATTTTTTCCTCGAAAGTTTATTCTTACTTGGAACAATTGTTATTTATTACTCATTTATTAATAGACAAAACATTAGTTTTGATGACAGGCTTTTGCTAACAATAAAACAAAAATGGATTCATGGTTTAGTCGTGCTGTTCAGCTTTTCTCCTTTTTTGAAGCGTTGAACCTTCACAATTTGTTGGAGCAAAGAGAAGGGCTGTGTTGCTTAATAACTGTTCTACTAAAGTTCACCAAATTGTACTTGATGTTCTGACATTTACTGCAATACACAGTATATGTGTTTTACACCTGGCCTTACTAAGAGTGCACGAACGC
>NW_017731683.1:1806252-1864782 GCF_001890085.2 Hipposideros armiger | reverse complement strand
ACACACACACACACACGCAAACTTGCTTTGACCAAAGTGCTCATACTAGTGGGGGTAGAATAACGAAAGAAATTCAATTTGTCTGAAACTTCAGGGCTTCAAGAGCCAGTCTCAAGTGACAGAGTTATTGAGAAATTTTGACCAAGAGAAGAGCCTTTCCTTAGGAAAATGGACAAACATTCTGTGTAAACACTGGCTCCTTCCTCTGGCAAGGTTATTTATGCTTAGTCATCGGGAAAGTTTCAGCTGAACTTTGATTTGATCAGCGTAGCTCAGTAATTACCAAGCTATTGACTACCTACAGCTTGGATAGAAAAGGGCAAGCTTGACTGCCGCCTGGCATGGAAGTTTGAAAGAATAACTCAAGGTAATGAAACATGCTCCTGGGGTATTCCATCCTTTTTATTTTAAGTCACACCTAGTGTGGCCCTGTTGATATCAGGTCTGCTCTGCCCAAGGAATAAGGAACTTTGAAGGTAGGAGGGAATCCTGATTCAGACCTCCATCCATTATGCAGCCATCCAAACTTCCACGTCTTCAGTATGCTTGCTTTCTACCAATCTTCAAGGAAGCAATCAATGCATAATAAAGTGAGCTTACCTGCTTAGTATAAAGTTATTGTTTCTCATCTCCACACCACTCATGTACACTTGGCTTTATGATGCTGGAAATGGGACTCTGCAAACCATGTTTCTCCTTTGCCTGCAGCTCCATGGGAGGGTGTAATGATCGTGGGCTTTAGAGGGAGCCTGCAAGGCTGGAAGAGGAGAAGGAACTAACTCCTTCCTGTTGGTTTGAGGTCTGTTTGCCGTTGCTGAGAGCAGCCCCCAGCCCACGTCTTCACTCAGCAGACGCAGTTACTTTCCACAGCAGTGAGTGAGCATAGTAGTTAGTTTGCCCAACACCTCCATAACCAGCCGTGCTATGTGTACCCCCAGCAACCAGAGCCAACCAAGCATCACCCCCTCCCAGAGGTCTGAGTTTTAGCTCCACAGGGCATCTCCTCCAAGCTTCTAGATATCGATAATTCTACCCTCTTCCCTTCTCCCTGCCAGCCCTGGTATCTTATTAATATTCTCTTATTACACTTGTAGTTACTAGTTAACAACTTTGCACTTGTTGCGAATTCCTTATATTAAATTCTCTCTGTTAAACTAACTGGTGGTTTCTATCTCCTGACTAGACCCTGACTGATACACCAGCTGACAACCTGGATGCATGTATTAACACTCCCACCATATTTTCTATTCTATAATAGTTTGCAGTAGACATCAATCGTCTTTGTCTGCCCAAATCCAATCTTTTTATTTTGATGAGTCCTGCAAGCTCAGTGTCTGCCCATGTAGTTTAGGTAGGACTGTCTCTACCCCTTCCTCTAGGGGTAGGCTTATGCCCCAAGCCTAACCAATGAATTTTTTGCATGTCCCAGTCAGAGTGATTGGTTTAGTGGGTGGACATGTGCTCCAGGTGTACTTGAAGTCAGTGTCACCTTCTTAAACTTCCAAATTGTATATGTGAATAAATTCCCATTCTTTAAAAAAGCTATGATAGCTTGAGTTGTGTTGTCACTGACAAGTTCTTAAACAAAAGGAACCAAACTTAACAGTGGTACATTAGCAGAAACCTGGTAGATGTGTGGGTGGGTGGGTGGCAGGCTACACTCTACAGCTTTTAAAACCCACTCCAGAATGGAGCTGGCAGTGGCAGGTAGATACAAGCCTTACGTGGCCCTCCTCCAGCCGGGAGCTAGCGGGACTTTTGTCGCTCACCGCGCCACATGACCACTTGCCGATGGGTACACAAGGACTTGGGGCAGTGGCTTGGTGCTTTAACATCTAGAATACGAGACCAAGGTAACGTTCTACATGCACATTCTAATTGACAGTTGAGCTTGATGACCTTACATGGTAATAGGGACAGGACAAAAATACTTCCTCGTATTATCTTCTAAGCATGGTTTTACCTGATTCTGATGTCTAAGTTAACATAAGAATAGGAAGAGAATTAGCATTTATTGAATCCCATTATAGGTGGAGGTTGGGCTAAGCACTTCCATTTCACAACCAACTCAAGAAATACGGATCATCACCCACTTTTGAAAGATGAGAAAAGTGAGGCCCAGAACGGTTGAGCAACGACTCAAGGTCACAAGCTAATGAATTCAAATCCATTTCCCTTTGACACTAAAGTTCCTTCTTACCACATCAGGTGATGACTTCACTGAGGAAGTCAATAGATAGTTCAAAGAGAAAAGACGATCACTAAAAAATGTCTTGGCTCATCGTTTTCGCCGTGTTTTTCCACACCTAAAGCCCCAAAGCAGACATGTAGCCAGAATCCTGTTCTAAAGCATCCCTGCAGGTAGAAATCTCTCCCGTGTATCGGGGGGAGCAAATCCAAAAGCAACAGCATTTGAGATGTTAGAAAAGTCTTAGGCTGTTTCTAGTCCAGCCATAAATAGAGGTTTATATGGGTACAGTGATTTACTATAATTAATTAGTGTATTTTATACTTCATCGAACTTAGGCAAATTATGTAAACACTTTATATAGAAGCAAAACATGTCACATGTCAGGACTCAAAATATGTATTTAATTAAAAAAATACATCTCTTAAAACCAAAGCCCTAAATACATACTAAATGCTACCCTAATCTGAAGGTAAATGAGAAGTGCCACCGAACGGATCTTAAGTGACCCACATACACAGTAACACCTCCATTAATAAGCAGATGCCTTCCGACACACACTTTAGTCTCAGAAACTTCATTAGCCGATGAAGCAGTAACACAGAAATCATCCGGACTCATCCAAGGCAGACAGAGAAGAAGGGGCTACAGGGTGAAGTGATTAAATATTAACCAAAATAATACAAGTAGGCTGCCAGAAAGCAGGATTCTGGAAGTTCTATGACAGAGAGAGAGGGGATGGGGCTCTGGAGGCTCATCTGTGACCCGCCGGAGAAGTGGAGGAAAGGTTTGCAGGCGCCGCCCGCGGGTGGCCTGGCCTGGAGCAGAGTGGACTCGTCCTGACTTGGTCCTTGCAGCAGCCCCAGGACAGGCCTCGAGGAACTGTAACTGAGCCTGGCCCACATGTGTCTCTGTAAGCACACAGGCTATCCAGAGAGGCGACATGGCATTTTGGAGAACCCCCAAACCCAGCAAGGGCAAGTTCAATGCTGGTTACATGCATATGATTCCATTGCAGTCCACGTCACCCCATCCATATGCAAGTCCTTTCTTCAAGGGGGTGTGTTTCATTAGTCCATTAGACTCAAAAGACTGAATATATTTACCTGCTTGAGGTTCCACACCGACGGCTAACACTCACTTAGACTGGTCACTCACTGATGAATCAGACAATCAGCACGTGAAAATGACCTGATCAAATCCTTTCCTTTCTTGACTCAGGCAAGGAAGCAGGGAGGTGGGTTGACACAGGGCAGCTGGAGGGACAGAGGAGGCAGCTAAGGGGTTACAAGATTCGGCCACGAGAGACTGGGGAACCCCTACATTTTTGTTGATTTCTTATTTGTGCCATAAACCATGCAGGACAAACATGCTCTATTCACGGAGGTATTTTTGTCCCGTGCAGCTGTGTGGCTTAGCAGGAGCTTTGCTGTCGAGCCATATGACTCATGCCAACACTGCTGCACATGATTTATGAAGACTTAAAGAAAAAGCAAACAGCCAGCTTCATTGGGAAGGAGCTTCGTTCTCAGAAGGTTTTTTGCCAAAGATCAGGGTGCCATTTGGTCCTTTCTTTCTCTCTCTCTGAGTGAAACAGTGAGCCTGCCTCAGCCAGCTGAGGGTTGGAGGAACTCTCCCCCACATACACACACACACACACACACGCCCTATTCCTACCTTAAATGAGGGCACCTCTAATTTAAGAGGAGCACTGACTACTGTAGCCAGAGGATGTGTGGCCTTCAGCTGCCACTGGAAGCTCAGTGGCTCTGAAACAGGCCAGCCCACCCTATCCGAGGCGGTCCTTGGGGCAGGGTCTGCGGCCCAAGGCCTGAGGAGAGACACTGGACGGGAACCAGGTTTTACTGGAACTCAGGTTGGCTGCTTCTGTCAGATGGTCTCCCTGCCTCCCTGATTAGGAGACCAGCCTGACCTGAAATTTCTGAAACGCTCCACAGAAAACATTCAACAACCCTGGGATTCCCCAGACCCACCCCACACTCCCCACAGGAGGTCAGAAAGAAAAGGGCTAGAACTTTCACTCTAGAAGGTTCCAAACACCTGCCCTCGAAACTTCCCAAGCCGGACTAGAGGAGTCTTGTCTCTTTCCTTCTTTCCCTCCCTGTTTCAGCTTTCACTTTCAAACAAGGCTGGGCCCACATTTATTCCTTGAAAACTGGGGAAATCAGGCCTGTCTGTAGCCCAGGTTTGTGGCTGTAACACACAACGGCTGCTTTGTGATAAAGCAGCTTGGACTAAGGAAGCGACTTGGGTAATATCCTGTTTATCTGCTTCCAGGAATGCACTGTTACCCATTGATACCCTCCTCACAATTGAGCCGAACAAAAGTTCACGAGAATTTGCGAATAACGACGCGGTCCTAGAGCCTGCACTCTGGACACTTGCATCTTAAATTAAATTGTGGGAGGCTCAGGATGGAGTTTGTATTCCTCCTGCCTAACGTGTTAATAATATACACAGTTTATCCTTCCTCGGAGAGATGAGAGTAAGGCAGATTTAGAAATTTTGCCCAAAGGAACTTGAAGTGACAAAATTTTAAACATTGATAGTATATACACTCTATGCCAACAAGGTTCTATTTTAAACCGGAAAATCTAAAAACTACATAAAAGTTTGAGTGCTATGTTTTCCTTTCCAAAAAGGGTGTTCTACGGCCTACCCTTTGTTTCTGTGGTTGTAGTTAGTTTGGATACAGTGCTTCCAGTGTAGCTTTTGGTTTATTTGTTTAATGTTTGTGTGGTCTAACCACCGACCCCCACCAAGACACACACAAAGGACCTGAACAATTGGTTATAGGTAGTTGGTGTGATCTCCCCCCCCACATCTCTAGGGCCTGAGAGGCAGTGAACTGTTCCCCTCCTACAAGCCAGCCCTAACACCGCTCCCCCCAGCTCCCCCCTCCCCCGCCCCCCATGCTTTGAAGGTGCTTCCAGCTGCATCAACAGCCTTCACTGCTTGGTGGGTCTCTGCCGCCTGCCTTCAAAGCATCAGGGAAGGAATTTGTAGAGCAGGACACTATGTTGTTCTAAAGGGGCCATCGCTCTCCATTTCTTGTGCAAATTTTTATGGAGATGCCCTGGTGTCTTCCTTGACTCACCACTCAGCCTCCTAGTAGCTCCTTCTTGCTATTATTAAGGACTGTCTAGGAAAAGTTCCTACAGGAATAGGTCAGGGTCAGACTGCCTGAGACGCATTCCGCTGACCTTACGTCCTATTAGTCCCTATAGGATGCCATACCCTGTTGATCTGAAAAGGTTCCACCAGCACAGTAGCTGCAGAGCTGTCCCTTAGGAGCCTAGAGGAAGCTAATTAGTTTTTATTTAAGTTGTGGTCAAAGAAAAGAAAAAGTTTCACCTTTATAAAAGTTACTGGTAGAGAATTCCTTCTGAAAGGCACAGGATGCTGACATACAAGAGCAAGTAAGCACTCTAGGGGAGGCTGTGCAGTAAAACTTTGTGCAGTGACGGAAGCGTTCTGTAATTCTGTGCTGTCCCATATGGGAGCCCCCAGCCACATCTGGCTGCCGAGCACTTGAACTATACCTCGAATGACTGAAGTACTGGATTATCAATTTTATCTGATTTTAATTAATTTAAATTGCCGTTGAGTGGCTACTGTATTGAATAGCATATCTCCAAGAATTAACTCTGTGTGTGTGTGTGTGTGTGTGTGTGTGTGTGTTTAGAAAATGTAAGACCTCAGTTGGAGAGAGGAGGAAAATAAAGAAAAAATATGGCCTTCTTGGAGCCTACTGGAAAAATCCTGTGGACCTGTCGCTGTCATCTCTCTACTCAGGCAATAAGGAGATTCTAGCAATCAGTCCTAAAGAGAATAGTGTCATCCTTTATTTTCATTAATCATTAGGGAGCGAGGTTGCCATGCCCACGTACAGGCTGGCACTTCCCTGCATTCACGCCTACTGATTGATAGCATTTCAAGTAATCTTGTGCTAGGCCGTGGACAAGGGGGAAAGGTACTGAAATTGCCTCCTCATTTACCAGCCCAAGCCAATAATGTGTCATTGTGTGTGGCTGTCAGTTTTATACATCAAGGGTACCCAAGACCAGGTAGGACTCTCGCCCTTTTCAAGGGACATAAATCAGGAGTTGTACCAATGGACGAGGATCATCGAGAGGCCACAGGAATCTCAGGCCTGTCCACTTGTCTGATTTGGGGCCTTGAAATGGTTCCCTGAGCGGGCACAAACAGAGGCTTTGGAATACGTTTTTGGGTACTCCAAGACTTGTCGATGCTTACAGAGAGACGTTTAATGGGACTGTCATGGATGTGCCAAGAACATCCCTGATGGTGGAAGAGCTGGGAGTTCCAAAGACAGTAGCAGGGAAGGTGGCCCCCACGCCCCACGCCCTTGTTCATTTTCCTGCTCTGTTTTAATTAGGAAACGTTGAAGACATCCAGGAAAGTATAAAGAGCCAGGCACTGATACGTTTCTCTCCATCCAGGAAAAACAACTTGTTAATTAACCCCCGTCTCACTTCTGCAGAGTTGTCTGTTTTCTTTCCCTCCCTGTCCGCGTCTGGGCACAGCACTTAGCGAGGCTCTGAAATGTTTTAACTGCGGCTCCTGCGGCTGAGGCACTTTCCAGGCGAGAGAGATTTGCCGTTTTCATCACGACTTCTTTTGTTTTTCCCTGTAGCCTGCTGCTAGAAAGACGCATCCATTTAGATTAAACAGGCTGAAAAGTGCTCTTCAGTGTGTCAGCCAGGCATACTTCTGTAAAGACAGTGATCAGCAGGTACCGCTTCTAAAACAAAGTCGGGGGGCCGGGGGGGGGGCTGCTCCCCGGGGGCCACAGACTTTGTGTTCCAGTGTGGGAACAGGAGCAGGGATCCGTGGCGCGCAGACGCGGGGGTTCTCCCTGCGCAGCGCCAGGAACAGCTCGCGTCCTTTCTCTCTGCCTGTCTTCACCCCGGTCCTGCTCCTCCCCTTCCCCTGCTGCCACTGGTTTCTATCTCCATTGTTCCCTTAAGCCCGGCAGCCAGTGTGCAGCCGGGCCCAGCACACGCTCCCGCAGCCAGCAACTTCCTCTGAAGCTGCAACGCATAATTACAACCAGCTGCTCCGGGCTGCTGGCTGGCCGGCAGGCCAGCTCTGCAAACAAGCGTCCTGATACCCTGAGTTCCAGGGACGCAACAGCCTACTCTTGGCAGCCGCGAATTCTCCGAAGGAAGTGCCCACACCCTTGGAAGAAAAGGGAGCAGCCCTTCTCTCTCGTGGCTCTCAGAGGCCACTGCTTGTCTTGTCTCCTCTCTCTTCTCTGTCACAGAGTCATTGCTATTGTTAATAGGAAGCTGCCTGCTCGGTCACCTGCAGCTGCCCTCGCCTGGCTGGCCTATTGTCTGCGCTGGTGCCACCGCAAGCAGCATGGCATGTCCCAGGCTTCACTCTGGGACAGCATTATGAGGAACCCAAGTTTCCGGGTGGCAGCTCAGCTGGGGCGGTTTGCAAACATGTACAGAGATCAGGGCAAGAGACAGGCACTGCCCTCAGCTAGCAGGAGGCAGAAAGACAATGGATGTGGCTTTTACAAGATCCCAGTGAAGATTCAAACCAGCCTAATTTCACCTCTCCCAGGAGAGTGGCCTGTGGGCCAGAGAGCTGAGGATTCACCCAGGCCCCGCCTCATAGCTGCGGGTTCATTTTGGGGCCTCAGTGATCTTTCAGGCTTGGCTATGAGTGTGACTCTGATCCAAAATTAGGCTTTGAATGTGTAACACAAGGCTCCCTGCCCCACCCACTGCCTCTCTCTGCCCTTTGCTAATTCTTCAGAGCCTGGCTCTGGGCCAGACGTGGCCCTTCTGGCTCACTGGGGAAGGGCTGGCTACAGTGTTTTCAGCAAGGGGTGGGTAAGGTGCATGGCCGTCCAGGAAGAGGAGGGAGACTGGTATGCTTGGAAGGGCACCCAACCCTCATATCACCCACCCCATCAACCCACAGGTGGGAGGGCAGGCATGCCACCTAGGGCTGCCGCATTGCTTCTGCCCACCTGTGCCTTCCAGCTTGGGTCTCTAATAGGCCATGAGCAGCGAGAGAGCCGAGCCAGTCCGGGCAGCCGCTGTGTCATGCCCAACAGCAGCCTCGGAGGTGGGGAGCAGCTGGGAGTCTGCTGTTGAAAAGGAGCTACTCATTTTATGGGGCAGTTTCCCAGGGATGCTGGCCTGGTAGTCACATCTCAAGTGGGGCAGCCAGGAGTATCTTCAAGAGGGTGCGTGCTTAATGACAGAGCCCCAGCAGCCAGACCATGGCCAGCAGCTGCTGGCTAGCTGTCTATCGTGTTGGGGATCCCCTCTGCAGCTTTCTTTGTTTCACTGTTTGAAAATCTCAGTAGAACTTTGTTTGCAGAGTAGTACCGGGCAGGGGTACTTACTTGAAAGGGACTGTAGTAGTAACGTGGATTGACAAAGGGCGAGCGGACAACCTGTCATTGCTGAATGTGTGTAAACGACAGAGCTGGTGCCTCATCCGCTGCAGCTCTTCTGATTCTGCATCGGCCTCTGATTATCTCTGCATTTTAATTCCCCACAGGGGAAAAAAAACCCAAAAAACCTACCAGCTTAAAGTGCTCTTTTGGTGTTCACCCCAGGCTTTCCATTCTGATTCTTGAGCCTGGAGACACTTGAGAAGCACATACAAAGCCAACGCATGTCCGGGTTAGCATCATGACGCGGCGACTTCATCCTGAATGTTAACTCGTGCAGCTTTACTGGTTCCTCCGCTTGGAGCAGTTTGGAGGTCCCAGTGACTCGGTGATGCGGTTTCTGGCAGGTTTTTCTTCGGGCATGCAATGAGGACCGAGCTTAACAAGTCATGTCTGAGCTCTCGCTTTACCGAAAACCTTCTCTGAGGAGATCAGCGTTGCTTTTTAAGGACTCCGTTTCCCCAGAGAAGCAATGTGGAGAAGGCACCCCCAGCCCTGTTATAGCAGTAAGAGGAAGGAAAAAGACACAGAAGGACAGGAGGACAGGAAGAGGGGAAAGCTCGGTCTTTGGGATTACAGAAAATGAGGTGGAGAGGGATTAGCACCGGATTTTGACACAAGAGACTTATTTTCCTAATTATCCATGGGGACGTGGCAATCTATTTACTTCTCCTGGTTTAAGTTTTCTCACCTATAAAATTGGGGTGATGGTACCATCTCTCTGAAATTCTACCACAAGGCGTGTGTGTGTGTGTGTGTGTGTGTGTGTGTGTGTGTATGTGTGTGTTGAGAGCAAGCACACTAAAAATGTGAAAAGCAGTACGGAAATGCATTTTGCAGTTGAAAAGTAAACCAGTAGTAATAATAACGGCCATGCGTGGTCCTTCTACATCCCTATGCTTATTTGTTTATGATTTAGAACAAATATTTAGTTCCAGCCATCGAAGTGGGTTTCATGGAACGCCATCCAGTGATAAAGAAATGCAAGTACTTTTACGAGTATAAGATCACCTTCTTATTTAAAAAAAAAAATAGATGTTCTGTAATTTTTAGAGTATCCGATAAGGTTATATTTTACCACCCAAAGGGAAGTTCTGAAGTCCTTCCGGCCCCTTCGAGTATCTCCCAGCGCTTTACAAAGATGTTCATGACACTCTGAGAGCAAGGTATCACGTATCTCTCTTTCCACCACGTGGAGAAACTGATGCATGAAGAGGTTAAGTGAGGTCACCGAGGAAGCAGGTGATAGACTGGCTTTTGGTCCCTTGCCCCAAACCCTCTCTCTCTCCTAACTAGCCATCAATAACTTCATCTCCAGGCCAAACCCTGCAAACAAGGACCAACAGTGTGCAAAGCATTTGTGTGACAATGGAATATCCACCACGCTGGGGCAGAACACAAAGGAGAGAGAAGGGCGGTACCATGGAGGCGGAGACACTATCAAAGGCTGGTCTCACAGTGACACCCGGAAACAGGAAGTAGTGAGTTGGAAGCTGACTATCACTGGTTAATGCACCACTAACAGATCAAGAGCATATAAACTTAATGGCAGGACTTCCTAAACATTTACCTTATTTAAAACCCTGTTTTTGACACTATCCTTCTCCTTAGAGATTTTTCCTTCCTTAAGATTAGAACTGTGCAGAGAAATAGACTGATGACAAAATAACTACAATTTCATGTGAATGTTCAGATGTTGTGACAATGCATATCACCAAGCATAAGTCGCCCAAATGCTTAGGTTGACTGAACATTTCTACTTAAAAATTGAGGTTGTGACCCATTCTCCCTTTACACGTTGTGTGCTCAAATACGTACCTCATCCCTTTAGGTTTCCAGCCTGGCTCTGTCACTCACTAGCTTTGTGACTTAGGCAAAAGCTCTACATCTCCTCTTCTGTAAATGAAGCGATCAGGACTATCTCAGACTTTTTGCTAAGATTAATTGACTTCATGTTTATAAAAGTATTGAACACAACCCTTGGTACATAGAGGGTACTTCATAAATGCTATTTCCTTCTTCCCCATCTTTGCCTATATTCCTTATGAAGTGCTTTAATTGTTCAAAATACTTTCATATATGTTTCACACAATTCAATATGGTAGCTAAGGAATGTGTAATTATGACTTCCAAATATATGAGAAAACTATGTCTCTGAGAGGCACGGTAATTTGCTTAGTCACACAGTAAACTGGTGCAGAACTAGAAGCTTGGCCCATAATCCTGTGACACCTTCCCACCCCCCACCCCCCACCACCCAATCCTGTGATGTTTCCAGAAACTTCTATTGCCACCTTTGCCTCCACCTGAATGGATGCACCTGGTTTGCAGTCCACCCCAAACCAATTCCAATTCCCAGGAGGCAGCTCCTTGGTGGCTCTTCCTGGCCCTCCCTCCCTGCACTGTAGCTCCAGCTTCAATCTGTCCCATTCCTCAGGGACTTTCCTCTACCTCCAAATGGGGCTGGGTGTTCAGGGACTAATCTACGTGGCATATAAGTCAAAACGAATTGGGAGAAAATGTTCTTTTAAACGAAAGAGGTTGAATTAGATACCACCCTACACATTATGTTGTTAAATATCTATAGCATGATAAAATCATCCCAAATGTCACCATCCCTGGGGGACTTATTAATAATTAAGCAGTTTTAGTGCAGTTAGGAATGCAAATTCCATTTTACAAGAGACTATATACTAAATATGTCCATTATGTTGCAGCTTGCAACAGCATATGTTAAAGTTCTCAGCTGGATTTCTCCAGGACAGATGACAAAGTTAACGCAGGTATCAGTCTTTCCTGAAGGCAGCCGAGGAGCTAAGAGCATCCTGGATTGGCTTATAGGGTTTATGTTTATTAGGAGTGCTTATTGGAATGACTAAGAAGGAGAGACTTGGCAAGGGTTGGGGGAGAACTGGGAAAAGCCCAAAGGAAATGGGGTGATCTGGCAGAATGCAGGGCAGACCAGAGACCCAGTGTCTGCAGTGGAGTGAACCATTTGTCTCCACGCTGATTTTTAAGGCTTTTAAGGACTGGAATGGGCAAAGAAGGCCTCGTTCCATATGTTCCACTCAATGGGAAAGCCATTTACATTTTCACTGTGTCTCCCTGAAAATAAGACCGCGTCTTATGTTAACTTTTGCTCTAACAATCTATATTTATTCATTTATTCATGTACAAAAATCTACATTTATTCAAACAGTCATGTCTTGCTAACGATCTTAACTGGGGCTTATGTTTGGGGTAGGGCTTATTTCGTGAGCATCCTGAAAAAAATCATACTAGGGCTTATTTTCCGGTTAGGTATTTTTTTCGGGGAAACACGGTATTTAGCTTACTCCAAAAAGATATATGGCCCTGGTTTTACACACACACACACACACACACACACACACACACACACACACACACACGAGTACTTTTCTTTAAAAACCAGTTTTCTTTATTTGCGTTGTTCTGTTTTAAAGATATCTGATTCTCTTTTCTTTTCCTTCTCTCTTTATTTCCTGGACAAAGTCAAAATACTGAGTATCTTGAAAGAAAGAGAAGCTAGCACACAGGTTGCCAAACTTGTCTCTTTCAGCGATTACTGTTTTTTCCTAAGTCCACCAAAAAAGGTCCCTTTTCAAGGGGAAAATGAGAAACAGAGAGAGGGTATGTGTGTGGGGTGAGATCTGGGGAAATCAGTTGATCCAGCCGTTAGTCCTGGGGCTTTCCTAGCTAGCTTTGCAGCGTCTGATCTTTGGGGCACATTAGTTAACCTCTCTCTCTTGGCTCCTTTTCCTACCAGTAGAAGTTTTCATGATCCAGAAATCCCTTCTAACCTTTACTGTATCAGAAATCTAGGCTTAAAGCACGGAGAGGGCTTCTTCTTAATGGTGCCTGAAGAATTTTGCAACTTTTAACCTGTGGATAAATTCTTCTACTTCCTTGTTTCCTGAACTGAAACTACATGCAAATCTTACCACTTCTTTCCTCCGTCACTTAAAGCACCTGCTAGCCTAATAAAAGAGCCATAAATTTAGTTGTAAGGGCCCCAACAAAGAAAATCCTCTCCTGACCAGGGAGGTCAGTGGGGACAGGCTGTTACCAGGAAGTGGAAATGGCAGGGAAGGTTGTTCTTGTGTCCATTGGAGCCACCTGGGTGCCCGAGGGCCCAGCGAAGCTGAGAAGCAGCAGGGCTTAACCTGGAGAGTAGACTTGGCCTGCTTTGAGCCTCTTCACTTTTATCCTGATGATGTCATTAGAAGTCAAGGTCCAGCTATGGTCCCGCTAATACAGCCTCCAGGGGATGACTGGTCTGAAGAAGGTGTGTCTATAGGAATCAGTCCCCAAGAGCTCTCTAAAATCTTTCCTCTTTCTGTTATTACAGGGCCCACGCAAGTGGGCTGTTGGGGAGAGGTTCCCACCCTACTCTCAGGAAAGAACTGACAAGGCTAGAGAGGAATGTGGGAAAAAATGGGGGAGAGGACAGGGAGGGCAAACTGGGCTATTTATCAAGTAGCAGCAGCCTTGGGAGAAGCAGAGGGAGAGGGGTTTGAGTTTCCAGCTTGTGAACTCAGAGGCTATAAAAACGGAGGATAAAAGAAGATTTAAAGTCAAATAGATGAACAAACTCTCAGTGATCCTGGATGATTTTCTTCAGCCACTGGTTTTCCGATTCTGAAAGTCACTGTTGGTTTTTCCTGCTAAAACCCAGCTCGTCCCAAATGAGAACAGTGTGTATTGTATTTCACCAGTTATAGAAGCAGGTGGTGAGGTTTCTCACTTTGCCTTCACAAGTATGCGCACCACCACCACCACCACCCTGATAGAGGAATTACTTTGCTCTGTCTCTTTCAAAAATCTAGAAAACTCTCTGGGTACTGTCACGGCTAATTAATCAGAATTATACTTATAAGCAAGTGGGATCCCATCACCTATGCTTCATAAATTGCTTCACAAAGGAACTGAGGGCTTATGTCCAACAGGGCATGGCCTCGCTTTTCAGCAGATTAAAAAAATATATATGTGTGCATGTGTGTGTATGTGTGTATGTAGCGGGGGAGAGTGTTACCCGGCTTTGCTGCTGTAATTTCTCATATTTTGCTACTGGAAAAGAAAAACAAGTCTGAAATTTCTAGGGCTCTAAGCATAGTCACAGATTTCCCAAGCTGATAGGAGTAGAGTCCAACTAATTCACTGCATAGGTGATTACACTGTGGCCCAGAGAAGTCAGCCAGATGAAATTCGGGTCACCCAGCTGGTTGGCCACAGATCCGGAGAAGAAACATGGTCCTGTGCTCTTTCTACTCAGGCTGGACTCTAGGAGATATGTTTTGCCACATAACCTTTCCACTTTGTACTCAATGGGAGAGAATAACTCATATTATGGGTTTGGGTATCCAGGCCTTACTAGTTAAACATTCCCCACGCTCTCCACACTCACCCACACTGTTGGAAGGCTGCATATCTGCAGGCATTCAGCAGGGCTGCTCTGCTCCCCCAAGACATGTGTTCTTTTTCATCAAAGTCCATTTTCTTTGCCTCAAGGTTAATTTCTCATTGGCCTCAATTTCTTTTTTATCTCTGTCTATTCACTTATATTAGTTTGTACACCAACACTTATACACACCACCTATAATTTTGGGAGACACTAAACACATCTAAATGCAACCCACACTACCTAAAAAGAGACCTAGTTTAGGTCACTCCTCTTAGTGACCACGTGATGGGTGGGAGCTGTGAAGTCATGTCAGCGCCAAATCTCTCCTTCTGAAGATGAGGTTAAGTGACTTGCCCAAGAAGAACAGGCAGAACTGGGAATGTGATGGTTCTTATAGACTCAGCACTGAGTTTCCTTCTTTCTCTTATGCCACAATACCAACCTCCCCAAATTGGGCTTTACACCCTCTCTTCGCTCCTGTCCAACCCCTGGTCAAAATACTAATGACCAGGAAAATGGACACAGCATGAGCACGGACAAGATACGGAAGGGAGAAGATGAGGCCTGAACAACCCAATCTGCACTGTTCAAGCCATATGTGGCTATTTTAGTTAAAATTCAATGAAACTCAAAGTTTAGCTCTTCTGTTGCATGAGCCACCTTCCATGCATAAGTGCTACCATATTGGGCAACATGGATATGGAGAATTTCTCTCATCACGGAAATTCTATCAGATGGCTCTACCAGACACGAGGCCATCGGAGCCTAATAATAATAACTAGCATTTATTGAGCCCCAACAACATACCAGGCCCAACTGCTGGTGCTTTATGCATATTATTTCATTAATCTTCATAAAACCCATGAAGTATTATTATTTTCACTTGACAGAGGAACGAACTGATATTAATAAAAATTATTAATAATTTGTCCTTCATATTCAGTAGTAAATGACAGAAATATGAGCATGGGCCTGTTAATGGCAAACTATAATATGATCCTAGTTTCCAATAAGGAGCCATACAGACTAATAATGCTATAGCTGACATTTATGGGGCACCTACCACGGAACAGGCAACATACATAAACACATGGAATCCTCTAAAGGTAGGTATGATCCTTCTTACCCTTTTATAGTTGAAGAAATGAACTTAGGTGAAGAAACTACCCTGAGGTCACCCAGCTAGTAAATGATGGCGTCAGGGCTTGAACTCAGGCAGCCTGAGTCTAGTCCTGAGCACCAAACTCCTACACCACATGGATGAGCAACTGGCCGCTGCTCCTCTGTTGTACAAAAGCAAGGACTACCTTGACTTACGATGCCAATCCGTGTTCACGGGGCCAGTCGCTCTTTCCAGATGGGCTCTCTCATGGAGCCGGCTGTCGGATGCCCCTACTCATTTCTCCTTGCTGCTGGCCAGCAAGGTCTGTTGCTCTGTCTGCCTAGCTGCCCTGGCTAGAAATCATCACAAAAGTCATGCCTAAGTAAGTGTTGAACGGAGTCCTTTGGCCTGCTCTGAGGAGTTGTCCCACCCCAGTCCACCACCACAGGCCACCTTTACAAGAATCCCGTTGCTATTCCTTCTTGACATGTGGTCAGGCCAGTGGACATCTCTTCAGTCCTGGTGGGCTGGCTATGTCCCCGGCATGTTGGTGAACTGTCCTTATCCTTTAATGTGAAACAGGTCTGGTAGGCAACCCTCAGGAGCTGGCTCAAGAGATTGGGTGTGACATTTACGACACTGGTCTGTAGATTTTTATTTAGTCTGGTCTAGAACCAGGTGCCACATGGGTACCATACTCCATCCCAGCCTCATCAAGATATCCTGGTTTGGTTTTTTTTTTGCTTTATTTTTCTGTTATTTTGCTTTGATACTTTTAGAGCATTACTGCTATCTGAGAAGAAAAATTCAATGTTTGTGGGGGTTTTTTTTTTTCTTGTATTACAGTGGTGAAATTCTCTTGACTGCCAATAGGATTTTCATTGCACTGGCTAGATTTAATCTTAGTCAACTTATTGACTTTTCATGGCCTTAGCAGTTATTATAACTTTGCAAGATGGCCCAAAATCCTTTTGCAGGCTGTTTCAAGTAGGGTGGCTTAGCAGTCACCATATAACAGTTCATAAATGGCTTTAAGAGGGAACGGCCTGTGGGTTGTGAAGTTGGAAGTACCGCAACAAGGCCTTGAAACTTAGGTTTCTTGATGTATTCTGTAACAAATAAATACTCAGACCAGTCTCAGACCATTAGTGGTGTGGACTGGCTATGGAGAATACCTTCAAATAACTGGCAGAGTCTTTGTGGAGTCCCATTGAGCTTCTTTATGTCAATATAACAGGCTATGTGTAAGTCAACTCACATTATCAAAGACTTTTGTAAAATTGGTGGATACGGTGCACTTCCTCTACGTGATGAACCACAAATACCACAGGAAAGTCACTCCCACCTCACCACTGTCGCCCAAACACAGGGCTGTCTTTCAAGAGTACAACTGACCTTATTGTGCAATCGCTGGTGTGCCAGGACGATAGTGACATGAATTTTGCGACAATAGAAAAGTGTGGAAAGTTTGTGAGAGCTGTGTTATCATTCTCACGTTTTTTTCTTCTCGAAAAAGATGATGAACTAAACATCCTGGTACATGACCTTGGCACTCCACATAATAAAGAATGGTAAATACAGCTATCTAAGTAGCTTCTTCCATTTCAATTTGAAGATTTCTTCAGGTGCAGGCCTGTGACTACACTTCATGATTCCAGTTCCAGCTTCCTGGTTGGAACAGATTCAGATTTTTAACCTGAACTGGTATGGATACTTTGTGAGGTAGTACATGCCCGCTAGTGAAGAGACTCAAGCACAAGGTGGTTGGCTATTTAGAGGGAATAGTGTGAATGGAATTTAAGACTAAATTATCCAGTTAAACCCTGAGAGGTTATGATTTAGCATGCTCTCTACTCTGCAAAGTTCTGTATCATAATGTTCTACTCCTTAAACACATCACACTTTTTTTCTTCTCAGGATCTTGGCCCACACTGTGTTTTTTTTCCCCTGGAATGTCAACACATGGCTAGATTTGACTTTTTTCATTGTTCAGATGTTGATTTCAATGTTTTCTTCCTAGAGAGGCCATTGCTGATCCCTCTATCTGTGCAGATGTACTATGTTATTCTCTATCTCTGAATCCATTTAATTTTTTTCCCCCAGAATATAAGCAATTATGGGTATATCTATACTGGTTTGTGGGTTGGTTGTTTATAAACTGTAAGGAGGCATCTATGTCTGTTTTATTCATTAATGTATATCTGTGCTTAGCACATGTTAGGCATTTAAATAATTGTTGAATGTCTGACTGAATCAATGAATACTAATATCAGATTAGTCATTTCTAGAATTTAAGCTGCAGAATTTTTGAGCTGGACCCTTGATGCCATCATTATCAGTGAAGTATAAATACCCTCAGTTTTCTCTTTTCCTTATTCTACAAGGTTGGTGATTGAGCTATGTAAACTTCTAAGCACTGTATAACTATTTCTGATTAGGTTACACAGTGGGATTTGTGGACTGTACCATCAGAAATCCTAGCAAAAGAAAACACAAAGGTTTTTATTTTGTTTTATTTGTTTTTTTAAACAATATCCAGGGCTTGGATATATACTGATAGTCTATCAGTTCCTTTTCAGATCACTGGGAATAAACTTATCATCCTTTAGACGCCACATTTCTCTAGTTTATCTGACTGGAGTGGGTGAATCCTTGAGGTCTTCCTCTGGCCCAATAGGTGAGCAATGACCCTGCCCATTGGAATTGTGGTCACCATTGTGAGCTCTCCAGGTGGGGGCTGGTCACACCGAATATGATAGGACCAAAGTAGAAGGCACCAACGACCAGATGCATCAGAAACAAAGAGGGAGGAACAGGGTCCTGAAAATAGAAATCACATCAAAAAATAGATGATGAGTTGATAATGCCTGGAGGCCTTTGTTCAGGAACACTCTGGCACTATAAAGGGAAACATGACAGCGCCGTATTTTTCTGGAAAGCGTGAGTCGGTTTTTCTTCAAGAGTTCTTCCCAAAGAAGGCTTTGTGGGTTGTGGCTAACTCTGTTTTCCATTTTTATCTAGATTTGTTCTTTAATGCAAATGTTATTCTTTTTCCAAGTATTGCTGTATCATCACATTAACAATAAGATAAACAAACTTGACAAAAATTCACTGAAAACAATAAGTGTGGTAATTGCATAGTCTTGTCCTAGGTATTTCCTTTTGTTCTCAATTAAAAAGCAGTTCCAGCAGTTGTGTATGCTGTATCATTTGTTCACCTTAAATAAATACTTTTAAATCTAAAAATATACCAGAAATAAAACTTTCTGAAAAAACACACACAAAAAAACCCCTGAAGCTTAGAATCACATCAAAAATAAGAAATGGAGTTTTAAGGGATCAGGATGGTTTTCAAGAGGTTGAAGTTTCCTGACAAGCCAACTCTGTTATGACCCTAGATCTAGGAAGGGCTAAGGGTTTACACAAAACAGCTGCAGACCCCTTGCTGAATGGTATAAATGACCAGTCAGAGATTTTAGATTTGTTGAGACTTAACACAACTATGAATTAACTACACTAATTTCATGAAAGAACAGGATTCCAAGTAGCATTTGGTCAGCTCAAAACTATTATCTAGGACCTCCTGAGTGATGCATTGGTTAAGAGCTGGCTTGGGACGCCAAAGGGCCCCGGTTCGGATCCAACATATGAGGGCCAGTGACACTGACCTCTACAGCTAAGATGCTGAACAACAGCTCAACCTGGAGCTGGGATGCGTGGGTCACCAGCGACAGCGTAGGCTGCAGCCCCTACTGCAGTGGGTTGCCATGGGCTACCGTGTGTAGCCAGCAGCCAGCGTGAGTGGCCAGCAGCCGCCGTGAGCGGCTGTCCAGAAGCCGGCGACTGATCTGCCTCTCGCGGGAAGAGCGCAATGATGGTGCCAACTTGGGCCAGTGAAGCAACATCCTCCACAACTAGACTGAAGAACAAAACGACAGCAACTTGTCTGTTCCCCGTCCCCCAATTCCCCAGCGCTATTCCCATCCCCCAATTCCCCCCCAAAATCTTTAAAAACAACAACAACAACTATTATCTAGTAAGTCATTCTAATTCACTCTGTTGGAATTAAACACATGATTTTTCACAGTGAAAGCATGTGAGACCCCTAATAGAGGGACTCCAGCACAAGAGCGAGTCTGCCACTTTTAGGTGCTTGGGCTCAGCCACACATTTGTGTCATCAGATAACTGATGGAAATGACCACTGTAGCTCACACCTGATCCATGGAGTAGCCCAGCTCTCCACCCCTCAGGACATGGTAACCTGTCTTCTCCCACCGGACCTACTGGATTTTTAGCAACAGGTTCCTAACACAAAGAGTGAAAGATCTGACACAGCGTCCTCTCCTGTACACACTCCCCCCATGACATGCTGAAACCAGCACAACTGAACAGACACACTCATAGTAAGACCAAAAAGCGGTGTCAGTGTTGGCAATTTTATACCTGGGCCATGTGCCCAAACGGGTCCCAGGGAGGAGACGCAAGGAGGGAGGGACTGCTGTACTTGCAACCCTTCTCAAAAACTAAGGTTAGGGTTACTTTGAATTCAAGGCCGTGCAGAAACTCTAGCTTGAGGTATCCTCCCAGATCCTTTGGAAGTGGAGCCTTCAGATGAGGCCAACAGAGGCTTTGAGACCCCAGACATTGCATGGAACCAGCAGAGCTGACCAAGTGAGGGGCAGGACCCTCACTACCCGCCCCATTTTAGGCCGTGGGAGCCCCATGGCTCTTTTGAGTGTTGTTGACTTAGTCATCTACACAGTATCTGTGCACCTCAGACAGGCATGAATGTTTTTGTTTTTTTTTTTTTTCTTAATCTCAGTTCTTCTGTGAGTCAGGAATTCAGGGATGGCTTCACTGTGGTGTTGGTTTAGGGTCTCTTGTGAACCCAAGATGTCCGCCAGGGCTGCAGACGTCCGAAGGCTTGATTGGGATTCGAGGATCCACTTTATGCAGATGGCTCAGTCCCATGGCTGGCAAGTTGGGGCTGGCTGGTGGCCAAAGGCCTTAGTTCCTTGATATGTGGACCACTCCATATGCCTGCTTAAGCGTTCTCATGACATGGTGGCCAGTCCCTTCTAGTAGGCGTTGCACCTTCTTTCTCTGAGAAAAATCATGTATTCAATTCAAGCAGAGTGATACAGTCTGAGTGATACAAGAGCAAGTTGGACGTCATGATGTCTTTTGTGTGCTACCTTTGGAAGTCACACACTGTCAATTCACAATATTCATTTGGTTACACAAGTCAGCTCTCCTTAATATGGGAGGGGACTACTTAGGTAGAATGTGAAAATCAGGAGGCAAGCATTGTTGGGGGCCATCTTGGAGGCCGGCTTCCATAGCTGCCTATTGGCCCTTCCACTGCGCAGGGAAACCGGTCTGCCCAATAACTGAGCTTCTCTCAATAGCTATGCAAATCTGATGCTTGTGGGAATGCCCAAGTGTCCTTTTCGAGAAGGGTCAACAGCACCTGATCTCCTGCCTGCCTCAAGTCCCAGCCACCACACCTCTGCTTGGTTAGCAGCACACATGTGGTGAGTGCTAAGAAGAAATTGCCAAGTCACCAATCAGCCAGGTACAAACCATGGTTTACAAACGCAATGTAAAACAAGACCCAACCCCAGAGAATCTTGCAGCTGGAGTACTGCTCTAAAACGGTCATCTGGTGGCCCCAAAGAGTTAATAAGCCTATTTAAGTGTCTGAGGTATACCTGTGAAGAATGCGCTCTCTGGGGAGAATGCGCTCTCATTGGATTTCTGCTCTTTTCCTGGAGGGGATATAAACCTTGCAGATTCAGATGGGCGGATGTAGGGAAGCTAACTGTTAGCAGTTGCTGGGTTCACCTTTGGTGGATGTCTGTGGAAATTCCAGTGAACTTCCATTATCTTATGCTTGACAATCTAGCCTAATTTCGACTGTAAAATTGAAAAATTCAAACTTACTGAAGAGATAGTACCTGCCAGGCAGTTTGTCTTCCCAGGACTCCTATGAGGTAAGTGAGTAACATGACCACTATCTGATAGAGGAGCAAACTGAAGCTCAGGGAGGTTCAATGACTCGCTCAACTTCCCAGCTAGCCAATGGGGGAACCAGGATCCGGGCATGTGTGACTCCAAAGCCCATGTCATTCACTCTCTCAGAATTCTCCAGACGAGGAGCGGGGTATAAAAGGAGTAAGAAGGTACATCCAGGGAGAGCAAGGAGAGAAGCGTCTAACACAGACAGCCCGGCCTCAGGGGCAGGAGGCGGGATGGGGGGTTGAGGGCAGCAGAGGGACAGAGGACCTTCTGTGAGGAGGGACCAGTCTGCAGGTCTTCCCTTGCCTCTCTTCTTGGACGCTTCTCCTCAGTCTGGGCAACAATGATGCCAGATCTCTCTCCAGGGCAGCAAACTGCATCTCCCTCCCCTTCCAAGGAGAGTCAGGTTGTAATAATAACAGTTACTGTAGCTAGGCCCCCTGCTAAGTTAAGCACCGCTTCTTAAAAATCCTCACAACATTCCTATGAGGTAAGTATTACGGCCACATTTTATAGCTGAGGAGGTGGAGGGTTGGGGAGTTTCGGAACATCCCCAAGGTCACAAAGCCCCAGGTGTTAATGCTCACGGTTTGAACCCAGGCCTCTGACTTTAAGGCCACCAGGAAACTTAACACCATGTTCTACCCGACAGAGGTTGGGTGTCTGGATGACTGCGTGGCCCATCCATAACCACACGCACGAAATAACAGTGCCAGCACCAACACCGAAGAGGCAGGGTGTCCGCCACTCCTGGAAGGAGGCTCGCTGATGGCGCCAGCTGGGCTCAGGCACCCACATGGGACCCTGCTGCTTGGGGACCTGGCCTGCGGACAGGTCCTGTCTGCTCTCGCTGGCCTTGGCAATCCCCGATTTGGAAGGCAGCTCACGCCTGGCTGGACAGCGTTTGAGGTGGGCTGGGCCTGTGAGACCCGGGAGGAGTGAGCTGGGAAGGGAGGTGTCCAGGCTTCGGCGGGGGCCGGGCACCGCGGCGCGTGGGGCTCCGCACCCGCGTCACCATTTCCCTCCCACGGGTCTTTTGCTCCTCTGGTGGGAGCCATGGCCCTGGGGGTGAGAAGGGGAAAGGCGGGGAAAGGAGGGAGGGGGCCGCCCAGACCCCTGAGGCTTTGTGTGTTCGGATCCGGATTCCCCGCCTCCCATTCCCGCTTTCTTCCCCCTAACCAAAGTCCCAGCAGAGTATCCAGCAATTAGCACGCGAGGCGGGAGTGGAAGACAGCGGCAGGCGGGGTGGGGGCGGCGAGACCCCCCCTCACTCCCGGAATCGGCCCGCGCTCCCGCCTGCGCTGCCTTCGTGCGCCACCTACCGGCTGCTCGGGGCCGCTGCGAGCCCGCCGGAGCTGTTCCCAGGCAGAGCTTGATCTCCGTGGACAATAGACAATGGGTTTTTTTTTTTTTGAACAATGATTTATTTTGGGGGGTGGGGAGAAGGAGGAAGGAGGGAGGGAGGAAGCAGCAGTGTGTTTGTCATCGCTTTAGAAAAAATCTCTGATCTATCATTGTTTCTGCATATCCATTATATTGAAGACAAAAGAATAGCGTTCTGGAACAACAAAGCCAAGGGAACTGTTTTCTGTGGCTGACATGTAATTGTGCGCACAAGGTGCTACATTATCATGGGAAGAGATGTTAGAAGGGAATAGGGCACCGCTTGGGTTCAAAAGCCTGGCTTTCCTGCTTGAAGATGTGGGCTTTTTCACATGAGCCCCATTTTATATTGCCACATATTCTGCACTACACACAATTCAATGTGTCTATATAGTTTCCCAACCCATCACAAGGATTCCTCGTGGGTTATTTTCACACCACCTCCAAGGTCTGTTCCTTGGCAGCTAACAGTGATAATTATGCTTTGCTTCACAACCTCCCTACGTGGTGCTTACCTAACAGATCCTAATTTTTAGGAGCTGTTAGGAACCTTGGAAAACACTTAGCCCAACCCCCTTGATTTATAGATGAAAGACGTAGAATACCATGTCCAAAATCAAGCAGATAATTAGAGATGGAAGCGGGACCAGAACGCTGTTTTCTGAGCCCTGGTTTCTGTGATGACCTGTTGTTTGATGTCCTGATGTACCCCCCATCTGGCCCCCCCACACTTGCTCCCCTTGTGGCCTCCTTTCTGGCAAGAGAAATACGCAGTGAGCTGTGATGCACAAAAAAAATGGGTGATAATTCAGGGTGGTGGTGGGGGGCGGGTAGGCAGGAGTGTATCTTTGCTTGGTGGCAGGCCCTTTCACTCCCCTTCTCACCCCTTCCCCTCTGTACAATTAAGCAGTGGGTATGTCACCTTCATTTATTTATTTTGTTATTTCCTATAAGTTAATATGTAAAACCTATTGCAGTTACCCAAAACTCTCCAGAAAATGCTTTCCCTGGGATTCTGGGCTTGAGCTCCTCTCTGGCCCAGTGCTAACCTGGGATGTCCTCCATCTTTGGAAACTGTGCTCATTGGTCTCTTGGCAAAGGTGGTTTGCCCTTGGGAACTGGAAAAATATAGGCTTCCTTCTAAAGTTCATGAAAAACATCCTTGGGAGAGATGCAGACCATGCTACAGAACACACATTTTTCTTCTGCCACCTTCCAAAACATGCTAAACAGACGGCGCTCCCCTTTAAACTCCTAACAGTGTCCACACTGAGACAGAGGAATCTTGAAATCTTAGATGAGAAGCTCAGTAAAGATTTTTGCACATCCAAAAGAAGTCAACCCATCACAGAAGTCTGTTTATATTAAAGGTTGTTCAGTCTGTGTAAAGCAAATAGCCCAATCTCACAGCCTGTAGACAAGTAGACAACAAGCAGAGGAAGTTTCAAAACAAAATGCCAGAACATTCCCTAACTCTCTTTAAACTGTCTTCTAAAAGCAAAGAGAAGAAGAAAACACACTGGGGTTGCAAGCAATTCCTAAAGCTTTCTGCTGGGTTTTGGTACTTTCAGAGCTTCAGTTTATACAGGGACCATGTGATACGTTAACCGGGAGCTTAAATCTCTAAATCTCCTAGTTTCCATTTGTTCGTTCCTTTTTTCCTACCTGTAGTGACTCATCTCTACAAAAAGGCCCACAGTTCAACATTTTAATATGACAACAACACACGTACAGACGCCTTGTCTCAAGGATTCTGTGAGAATCAAATGTGATCAAGTGAGATGATGTAGGTAAACGTACTTTTAAAAGCCTAAAGTACTCTCCAGATGTGCGGTATGATTCCCACACACGTATGCTGGAGGTTTTGAAAGAACTGAAATCATTCATTAGAGCGGCGCCATCACGGTTCTGCGCAGTTGTGATTTGGCCCATTGTTCAGATTGGAACTTAAGGTTACATGTCACAGTAAAGCTTAAAGCAAATGTGAGAGTATCATCTTAAAGAATACCCTCGTATCATGTTGGAATCTGGTAAATGCTAGAATACTGGTGACTCACCGCTTCCCCAATGTCCTTATTTGGTAGCATGCAAATAAAAATGATCGTTTTCAGATTTAGATGTTCTCAAACCGTGGTGTGAGCAGCTATTTTTGCTTTTTCTTCAGTCACCATTCTCTGTAGTAGAAAGTGTATTTAGAGTTGTAAAAACTGTTTTTCCATTGGCGACCTAAATTTAAATATGGAATACGGCAACGCAAGTGTTCTGGTGGTCAGATACAAGAGCCATCGTAATTCAATCCAGTGCTGCCGGCGTGTGGTCCTCAGTCTGTTTCTCCAAGGCCTCCTCCTCGCTCACTGGACAAGTACAAGCCTACTTTCTGTTACCTACGTACGCGGCACCTCCCTTTTGAACACCTCAAGTGATCTGCAGATGTTATGTAACTAATTCTCTTAACATCTGCACTAGAGAAAGATGGATCCATTGCGGTGGGAAGTGAAACCTAACCCATCAGCCGGCTTCTATATTATCGGCCCAAGAGAAGAATAACCTTGCCCTGAGCCCCCCAAGAAGAAATGATGTTACCGGAAGATGAGCAAACCTTGGAACTCAATTTCCCCCATAGCTGTTGTCCTATCTTATTACCAGCAAGCCTGCGAGCAAGTTTGGTCAAAGCCCAAATTTACCTCCTGCTCGTGAGGTTGGCTGCTGGGTCAGGGGAGCTTGGGTCCATTACCTGATCTAACCCCAGGCCTTTGTATATTCTGCGTCCCTGGCCTGACTCAACAACCCATCCGTGACAAACTTCCTGTGACTGGGCCTTCAAACGTTAATGACGATGTCCCTTCCAGGATAACCAGTCCAGACTGGCCGGCTGCAAGAATGACTTCAGGTTGGTTTCAGCTAAACCCCATTCTGGGCTCTATTCCCTTTCTCTTTTATAAAACCTCGTGTGGCTCCTTGGGGCCAGGTTGGTGGCTCTAACTTCTTGGAAGCTTCTGTTCCTGGGGCTTTGCGAGGCAGCTAGATGAATGTCAGCTGGTTCTCCTTGCGCCTCTTGACTGTCCTGGCCGCCCTCTCATGTCCTAGATTTTGTGGTGGACGTGAAGCTGACGCCAAATCCTGATGAAACGCGAGACAGGAGATTGCCACCAAAGCTGCCCTCAGAGCAGGTGGCTGGAGGCAGGAACTAAAGAAGGTGCTGGCAGGTGTTGCACCGTAGGTGACTGGGCGTGCTCTCTGTGTCTGGGCCACCTGTCCTACATCCATTCCAGACTGGGGCTCAGTCAGTGGGGCTTCCTCAGAGGAGGGTCTGGGCGTGCTGCTGCTGGCTCTTCCCCCATTCCCATCCAGCTGCACTATCTCTACTGAGGACTTCCGCCCCTGTAAATTCTTGCAATGTAGGAAATGCCCAGTGGAAATGCAAAAATAATCATGTCATCTTTCACACATTTATAGTATTTTGGCAATGTTTCTAATAGCCACTGAGGGACAAGAGTTTATCTTTCTATCTTACATCTCATAAATCTTTTCCCTTTTTTCCATCACTAGCGTAAATTGTGCTTCGTCCAATAACAAGGTTAAAATTATAGTGCTTTTCATCATTACAGAGATGCTCTTGCCTATCACGGGGACCATGGCTGCATCTGAGGCTTAGCAAATTTATTTTCTTACTTGGCTTGCATCAGGGTAGCATCTGGAAGATAAGTAAAGATTTTCACTTAGCTGTGCACAGGCTTTGTGCAAGACCTCTTCTTGTGAGTGCAAACACTTACGGACGAGACGCATAGCCTAAGGGAGAGTCAGTTAATCTGTGCCTCTGTGTTTCCCTGACCAAAAAACAAAACCCAAAAAAACGGGGTGGGTGGGGGCAGGAAAGTCATCTGAGGTATCTGGCAGTGGTGAGAAATCCAGACTGGGTAAATATACACACGTTTTGAACCTCTGAGCCTCAGTTTCCTTGTTTGGGGAGAATAATAGTGCCTCATAAGTTCATTGTGAGGGTTTAAAGCAACAGAATGTGTAAAGAGCTTACTTAGTACAGTACCTGGCATGTTACAAGCACTCAGTAAGTGCCTGCCTGCAGCAGCATCTTTATAGTCAGCATCCTCCTGTTTCCACATGACAGTCCTCTGCCCTGGCAGGTCCCTAGAGCTGTCAGAAGCCATGCACCACCGTACTTCTGGCTCTGGTGTCATGACACCCCACATCGACCTCTGCTCGTCGGGCAGGGGGCTTGCTCAGGCAGAATTGGTGACAAGCTGGTGGAAACTCAAATCCCAGGCAAGAATGGGGTCCTCGGACAGTTAGGCCTCCCCTCTCTACTGCTGACCTCTGCTTCTCCTCACGCAGGTGACCACGCCGCCCTGGCTCTCAGCCTGCCACACCCATACCACACAGGGTCTTTCACAGAGGAATCTGCTCTACCCTCCGCCAAGCTCTTCAGCTCCACAGACTTTTTCCTCCTGTCCACACATCTCCAGAAGGCCCAGACTCAGGTGTGCAAATGATCCCCAGTTTCTGGCTGTGATAAGATGTTTATTGACAACTTCTGCCCAGCTTTTACTCATATCTGAATTGAGGTTTCATCTTGTCCTTTTATTTCGGAAGCACTTCCTCATCTAGTGCTTTCTGCAGTATTCTGTGGTTCTCCTTGAGGCCAGCTTCTGTTTCCAAATGTCTAGGAGATGGCTCCATCCCCATCTCCATCGAATATCTAGTTTTTGATTGAGGGTGAGGTTAATACATTTTCTGCCTCTCTCTGGAGAAGACGGAATCCATATAATCAGGCTGTCCTTAACTGAGGTGTTGGCCCTTCATGCCAGCCTCCCTCTCATTTTATCTCATTTCTTCAGGTTCCTTATTTTCAAACTTGGTCAGACATTTCTTCATTGCAGAAGTGAAAGGAACCCCTTTAGACGGGGTCTGAGCTGGAGCACAGCTCACCCCCTGGGGCTTCAGGGTCTGCTTTCTCTTCTCTGGGTTAGTAAGTAAGCCCCAAGGAGAGCTCACGTTTTCCTTTCTTAGGAACCAAACTCCTTATGGAAACTAGAGTTCGTGTTCAGTTATTTGAAATGATGGCACATCATATATGCTAACTACTGCCTCCTAATCATGATTCTCCTATCATCTATCTATCTATCTATCTATCTATCTATCTATCTATCTATCATCATCATCATCATCATCTATTTTTTTTTTTTTGCTGGCTACTTCATTACATTGACCTCTCTTTGGTAACATTAGCACACAATAGGGAAATGCCTGGAAATGCACACAGTCACGGTTATTATGGAGGCTGATATAAGCCAATGGAAGAACGCACTGGCAGAGCTCAGATACAGAGAAAACACCTTTGTCTACGAAAGTTTGGATACCGCTGACCAGTGATCAATACTTAGAAGATTAGAAAGGATGCCCGCTATGATCCCCCTCTCTACTTTGCAACCCCATCTCACATTGGTCACTGAGTTCTGTTGTCCCTTCTTTACTGCATAATGTCTCTTTCAGCCATTTCTTTCTTTCCATTCCTACTTTACTGTAATCCTGGTTAAAGTCTTTTTACCTCATGTCTGGTCCATTGCAATAGCCTTCTAACTGATCTGTCTACTTCACATCTTTTCTCTTTAAACATCATCTTAAAAGTGCCATCTGATTAACTTTTTTAAAACACTACTTTCTCCAAACTGTATTGACTCCTCCGCCCCAATCCTCCAATTTCCCTACAGCAAAATGTCCAAAATTCTCTTGGTATGATATTAGAACTCCCCACAAAGCAGGTTTCCAACTTGCTCATCCATTTCCCACCTTTCTTGATTACACTAGCACCCTTATCAAGTGGTTTTACCCCTTCTCATCTAAAATGTGCTCGTGCCACTCCAACTCCTTGTCCTTCCTGCCTTTTAAATCTTCCCCTGTTCTGAGAGAATGGAGTCAGATGCACTCCCAGCTTGAAATGATCACTGTCCTCAGAACACCCTGGGATGTTATTATGTGTATGGTTAATTCCACATACTCAACAGACAGCTCCTGACCTTTCTTTTCTAGTGCTGTGAGTTACTTCCTAGCTTTTGTTTGCTTATCTCTAGTTATATATCCCACATGTGCTGGGATATGGTCCCAGATGGTCGATCCGTATTCCAGGTTTCTTTTAAATATCTTATCTAGGCCTTGTACTAAGTAGGCACTCATGAATACTGGATTTAATGAACAGAAGAAAAAGCAGCTAAAAAGGACCACAAACCAATCAAGCCGTTTTTATCACCATCAGAGAAATGACAGGTCCAGAGTTTTGTTCCTGTGCGTGTTGAATTTGAGGGGATGATCAAGAATGTGTTTTCCATAAGATTGTGTATCTAGAAAGACTCGTGTAAGGTCCTCTTGTTCCATTTCCTGGCTCTAAGCCATCTAAGACAAAAAGAGATCCACCAGGTGCTCAAAAACCCACAGATAGAATTCCTTGGATCTTTTGGATAATTAAGTTTTAAAGTTAATGTGTCAACTCTCCCTGTGACAGTCCCCTCACTTGTCACTCTAGGCCAATGTCTTGAAATTTTCGTTCACCATAGCAACTCCTACAGTGCATGTTTAAAATGTAAGATGCCAGGTTCACCCCGAAGGATAACATTTTTGGGTGGAGGCACATGAATCTGAAATATATATATATATATATATATATATATATATATATATATATATATATAAAGTCTTCCAGAGAATTCTGATACAGGTGGTCTGGAGCACAAACCATGAGAGGGGGAAAAAACTGCTTTGATTTAATATTGAAAAAAAATTTTTAGTTCAGAAATATGGGTTCCAGGACCATGTTTTGTGAAGATTAAAAAACAGCTGATGAATAGCTTTTTAAAAAAATAATTAAGGGCCGGCCGAGTGGCTCAGTTGGTTAAGAGTTCACTCAAGGGTTTGAGCTCTGAGCAACAGCGGTTCGAGTCCAGCCCAAGCTGAGTTGCCGCTGAGCTGCCAACAGGTGGCAGGATGGCTCAGCTAAAATGATGATGATGATAATAATAATAATAATAATAATAATAATAATAATAATAATAATTAAATGTCCTTACATGAGTATTTTAAACCTCATCTTTATTAAGCTCGAAGACACTTGCTAGTCCACACGTACTTACTGAGTACTAATGTGCCAGGCATGACAGTTACTAAGAAGAATGAATTAAGTAACAAGGCAGGTATATCTTCATCTTTAGGAAGCTCATAGCAGAGTGGGAAAATGAAAACCTATGATAATAATGGGGCTGACCTATCATCTCTTGTCTGAAGTTTGTCGACATCACATGTGTTGGTGGCAGTCCAGCAGAAGCACGGCCCATGACACTAGGCAGAACGTGGGTATAACATGTCCCCTTGCTCTGGCCTCTGACTTGGTGCCTCCAGGGCTAATGAAAAGAAAATGCCTTCACCCTGCCACTCCAACAGCTTTCCAAAAGCGATGAGCATTTGCCTGTCAGTCACCCATGCCTTACTGAACACCTGGAATGACTGGCACTCAGTAAGGTATTTGGAGAGGACATTGTTCCCCGCGCCCCTGCTTACACATGGCCGTAAGAGTGTTACAGTCCTTCCCTATAGTTTAGGTCCCTGTGGTTTCACTGAAGGCTGAGTGCCCTCTCCATCCATGAACTAAACATTTAGTGAGTCCTCCAGTGTGCAAGTTGCGTGCTAAATGATGTGATGAATATAGAGATGAGTGAGGCACAGGTCTTATTCTTAAGGAACGTACAGCCTAGTGTAGAGATATGCCAAGTACATAAATACCCCGTCACAAAGTAGAATATAAGAAAATATACTAAGGCGTAACTTCCAGCCAGGATTGGTCTCAGGCTGGGAGTGTGGGGGGATGGGAAATGAGGGAGTTGCACCACGGGGAGGCAAGGTCAGGTTTGGACATGTCCAGGTAGAGGTCTTAGGGATGCCCTGATGTAGATGGCCAGTGAGGAGTTAGAAAATGTGTGCCCTGAGCCTGAAAAGAGGTAAAGGCAAGAGATACCACTGGCATGTGAAGCTATCATGAGGTTTCGGTATGAAAAGCGTGTAGCAGGCAGAAAAAGGGGAACTGAAGCCTAAGAGCTCAGAAACGCCGTTCGTGTTTTCTTATTAGACAGCTTTATGATCACTGAGAGGTTGATCTTGTAAAGTCTGAAAGATGAACTGACATATTTCATTTTCTGATATAACCAATAAAACACATTATGTGTTTTTCTCTTGCTTTTCTTGGGAGATGAGCTTAAAATATTTCCGTATAGCTTGACCAGTGACTCTACCAGACCTGTGAGAGAAAGGCTTTTTAGTATCGGATTAATGGCTCTGTGTCTGTTTTATTCAGGAGAAAATGGAAGGAAGGATAGATAGATGGGAGACAGGAAAGAGGAGAACAAGAACAGATGTCTTTTTCACGGCACCTGGATTTGTTGATGACTGAACAAAACATTGTATATTCTGATCGAGATTTGACTGGAGTTCTATGCTTTTTAGGAGCCATGAAGTTGAAGATCTCCTATCCTTGGCCTATTGGATTAAAATCACAATCTCCAAAGCTCTGCCCACAGTCCTTGTGTGCTTTGTTTCCTGTATTTGCTTGTCTTTTTTTAATTTTCCTCTCTCCTCGTTTCTGATATAGAGAGTTGGGTTCAGTGATATTGGCTGCTTGCATAGAAACAGAGGAAGGAGAGGGGGAAAATAGCCATAAGAGAATAACACCAAAGTGTTGATGTGAACACTCCCTCAGGGTAACTGTTCCAGGCACATGCAAATGAAAAAGCTGTGTGCATAATCCTGTTCCAATGCGTTTGTGTCTCCGAAAGAACACACACAGCTGGATGCTGTCCTCGGGATGGTCCTGTGGGATCCTTGCCAGACTAACCAGTCGATGTTCAAAGACCTTGTGACTTATGTTTACTTCCTTGACACTGAGTTCCCCAGAGGAACACGAGCCCTTTTCTCCCACAGCTTAATGTAGGACCATCACTGTGGCAGAGCCGACAGCCCACCTGCCCAGGAAGCCAACTAGAATGTGCTGAGACAGAGCCGAAAAAGGGCTGAGCCATGAGCAGGCACTTCTTGTCTCCTTCTGGACCTGCTCTCGGAAACGATCACGGAGCCAACGCTGAGCAGCTGTGGGTGAGAGGTGAGCTAATCGCTTCTGAAACACCCCATTTGGTGAAGCGGCCCTTTGTTTGAGATGACTCGCGGAGTAAAAGCAGGTTATCATCACCATACCCACTGGTCTGACAGAGCAAACACAACAGCGCCGGGAGGTGAGGAGAGGTGACGAGAAAATTAGCGAAGCTCAAGTGGGGTAATTGGAAAAGCAGAGGGAAGGCAGTGAATTACACCTCTTTTGCTTAGGTTAGTTATCATTCCCCAAGAAGGGATGAACTAGGTCAGAGCCTCGCAGACAAGAAGCAAGGTCAGAAAGAGGGGGTGAGCTAGGGGCTGAGCTCGGCCACCACGTCCGAGGGCCAGCCAGAATGGGGCTGCTCAGTGTCGTGCTTAGAGAGAGAAACAGGACAGAGAAAGTAAACAGGGTAGTCTGTGATTATCTGGGGGTCTTTCTCCTGTTATTGGAGCCTAGGCCTGTCGGTGGGGAGCAGGTTGGGAATAAAAAGCCTCACAGATGGAGGAGCAAATCCAGAAAGGAGGAGTGATGCTTCACACGGGTTCTGCAGGGCTGGCTCCGATAGTAAACTGGTGAAGATACTGGACCATCCGTGGGAACCACCTGAGCTGGAAGGCAGCGTGGACGCCAGCAAGAGGAAGGAGCCCTGCTGGCAGCCGGAGGAGCAGGCTGATGAAGCTGGAAATTTGACCAGGGTGGGGCATTAATGGAAAAGGCTTTATTGGACAAGGTTATACTGGCACAATCAGAATAGATGTCAGTGGCTGAGACCTTTGAGCAGCTGACATTGACCCTGGGCTGGAGGATGGATATGTACTGGATTCTGGAAAGACCACAGAGAGCTGAGTGAGAATAGCTTTGCAGGGTCGCTGCAGTGCGTGTCCTGGCTATTTTTCTCACGTCTTTTGCTTGCCCTTTCCCTACTCTGTTCCGAATCCAAGGGGTGTGGCCCCTGTGGGTTGCTTTTCCAAAGCTGAAGGATGGACGGCACCGACAGGTGACTAGAGAGTGGGGGTAGGAAGGGAGACACAGGTACTGCTTTCCCTCCCTCTCTGCAGCTGCACAGCCTCTCTGGCTCTAGCTGTTACCTGGCAGGTGCATGTGGCTCCAGCCTGCACCTGGTGGCAACACCCTTGAGCTCTGCAACCTGCCCCGCTCTCCCATCTGCTCTGCGGTACTGGAAGCTTCCTGTCTTTGCGATCTCTGGATTCCTCACTGCCCCCTGGCTGGCCTCTTGGTTCTTCCATCCCTTGTGTAACCAATTCTACATCAAAGCCCTTCTGCTTCAAATTCTCCAGTGGTTTCCATTTCCTGGTTAGATCCTGACCGATAGATACACTGGTCTCGTGAGCTGCTTAGCCCTGATTGGGGGAGAGCTGCTAAGGGCCAGCTGGGGAACACCTTGTTGGGAAAGCTTCATTGGAAAGCAAGAGGTCTTCAGGATAGCTGGGTGTGTGCTTGCCTGCTCCACCCTCTCCAGAACCACGTAAGCTGTTGTCTAAAGGGAGGACTGAATCACTGAGTCACTGAATTACTCTTGGGCCCATATAATGTTTGTACCTTGCGTCTGGTTGCAAATAGAACAGAGAACAATGCCGAGTGCCTCTAATTTAATATTCCAATAATATTTCCACCACATCAAGTTCCCACTAGGACAAATGTATACCAACGGACCATTATCATTTCCCCCCTTACCCTAGCCAAGCCACCTGGACCTCTGATAAGAAGTGATAAAAGTGATAACACAAAACAAAGCATACGTTATAAGGTAATTTTAAAAAGAAAAGATTTCCAGGAGGTCCTTTGTTGTACTGGAAGGGCACACGCTGCCTTTTGAAATGACTTTGTGTTTTCCCTTTTGGATAATCACAGAGAGCAATGCAACCCAAATAATCCTTGGCTGCTGGTGATGTCATCATTTAGTTCCTGCTGACATGTGGAGCAGGTCACAGAGCCCAGGACCTCACAGGGAGTACAGACAGTCCTGGAGACCCGAGAGAAGGCGGCCTTCAGAGAACAGGGGCGTCGTGTTTGAGTCTGATTGTACAGACCACATCACCCCGCTGGGGATGGGGACCAGGGCACGCCTGATCACAGGCACTGCAGACGACAGAGGGGGAGAGAAATGCCATCTGGGACTGTGTCCTTGGGGGATGTGATTTTTCACGCTGTGTAATGAACCTGCAACAGGGAAGGGCATTTCATTGTGGGTTTTACTGCACCAGGCAATTCTGACAGGTATATGGATCCTTACTCCAACTCACAGCCAGAAGATGAAGACAGGAGTGGGGAAGCTGCCTGGCTTGCAAAGATATATCTGGGGAGAAGATTTAACACCAAACGTTCAGAACAAAGAATAGCAGCATAAAATTATAAAGTCCGAGGGTCATTTACTTACTCCTTCTACTCCCTTCACTAGAAAGAGGGCTGCAACCAAAAATTATGTGGCAGCTTAAAAACACTGCCAAAAAATTCTATGACACTCCTCCCATTAAAACGTGGGACCCGTAGCTCCCCTTGAGGGGAAGTAGGGGGAGGGGTACATGTTTTGACTGGTAGAGTGCAGTGGAAGTGACAAAAATGGGACTTCTGGGGCGGGATCACAAAAGTCATGTAGTGTTCACCCGTTAGCTGGAACTCTATTTCTTAAAGCCCTTAGTTGCCCTGTAATGACTCTTACTAACCTGAGGTCACTACACGGAAAGGCCACATGGAGGCGCTCTAGTTGATGGTCCCGATGGAGCCCAGCCATCCTAGCAAGGTATCAGGCATGTGAATGAATTGGCCCATCGGCCAGGTAAATATCTTTAAGAAGCTTCCATCAGTGCCCATGGAACAGAAGATCAGCCAGGTGAGCCCTGCCCAAATTCTTGACTCACAAAATCATGAGATATATATAATAAGATGGTTGGTTTTTTTAAGCCACTAAATTTTGGGGCAATGTCTTATGCATAATAGCTAACTAGAGCATATTCCTAACTAGATACGTCTCTAATCTAGTCCCAAACGTATCTTGGTAAGTAGGCCTCACCACTTAGTAATGCTCCAAGGTCAAATAGCCATCAGCATCTTTCACAAAGTGCTGGTTGCAACCCCCAGTGATGTGCGGGACATGAAGTATAAGGTCCTGTGTCTGACCTAAAGGATCTGATAAAATCATAATTATGCTATCATTTATTAAATGACTGCTATGAATTAGGCTAATGATTCTCCAAGTTGGTGCTGAAACAGCAGCATCACTTAGAAGGGCACGTTGTCAGGTCCTGTCCCAGACCTACTGAACTAGAAACTCTGGGAGCGGGCCCAGCAATATATATTTTAATAAGCCCTCCAGGTGATTCTAAGGCACGCTACAGTCTGGGAATCACCTCAGTAAGCACTTTACCTCATGGAATCCTCACTGTAACCCAGGGTTTCTGAACCTTGCCATGACTGACATTTGGGCACGATAACTCCTGTTGTGGGCGACCGCCCTGGGCATTACAGGATGTTTAGCAGCATCCCTGGCCTCTACCCACTAGATGCCAATAGCACCTCTTTCCCCAGTTGTGATAACTAAAAATGTCACCAGACAGTGCCCAATGTCCCCTGGGGGTCAAAAATCACCTCCCATTGAGGATCAGTCACTACCATAACCTTATGAGGCAGTATTTGAAAATGTCTGCAGGATTAGCTTTAATCAGGTGAGATATGCAGGCATGGAAATGACTGCTATAGAGGAAGAAGGTTTCAGTCCCTGTTCCACTGCATGGCACACTGCAGGGAGCCACTCGGGGAAGCACCAGGGCCAGTCAGCAGGCAGAGGGAGCAGGGACATTAGCGGCAGAGCCTCTGTTATGGCTTCTGTAGGGAGGCATGGCCGAGGCAGGGCGTGCGACTTTGGGATTGAGTGGTTTGAATAACTGTAGTGGCTCTGTAGCCTTAGATGCTCTGGGGTGAGTAAGGGGGGAGGAAGGGACTGATGGTCCCAATGCGAGAGCCCATAAAGGACGTGGTTGGGTGTTGGAGGGTGGGCTCCAGATTGGTTGGTTTGCCTATGAAAGGCCTGCTTGCAGGCTAGTCCCTTACGAATTCTAGAAAGCAGCTCACCCTGGGAGGGACTGTCTCTCCAGAGTCAGCAAGGCCCCAGATATCAAAGCATCAGAATCAAAAGACATGCTTAATACAGGCAGCTACAACTGCCCTCTTTTACAAAAATGGCAAAACTGAGCTCCAGAGAGGCAGCCTGCTGTAAGTCATATCTCCGCCAACGGGAGGGCCCAGGCTGAAACCTGGGTGGGCTGGACCCCTCCAGCCATGCTCTTGTCCATGTGCTATGACTATATTAAAAGATAGCTAAGACAAATCAAAGGAGGATGTTGAATAATTGCTAATAAAATAATGACACTAAGCAATGACAGGGAGAAGCGATCACTTGTGGTCGTCAAAAAGGCTTTGTGGGGGGAAAAAATGTCATTCAGACTGCGGATCCCCCCACACAGAGGGCCATCGTGCTTGCTGGGCGGGTCTTGAGAGTTGGATAGAATGAGGCCAGGCCAAATTGAGGAGAAAGGACATTCTGAAAAAGATGGGAAATGATGTGCTCACAAGGCTCGAAGGCAGTAACCAAGGTGCAAAGTCGGATGAAAACACCAAGTGTTAATAGGCTGCCGTGGGTACTTGAAAGCCGATTAGAAGGAAAGAGAAGACAGCGGAGGTGCAGCTGGAAGCCACCTGCTTTAATAAGCTCAGTCTATCCGAAGCAGCACATGGATGTACAAAACATTCAGCACCATGCACTAAATGGTAACAAACTATCCCCATCTAAAGGAGTGCCACGGCTTCAACGCCTGCGCTTGCTCGATGACATTTAGAGTAAGCATCAAGCTGGAAATTTCCACTTGACATCTTGCAAGATAATAAGTTAGGCTGGGATTCCGCGACCAATAGGGAGCACACACACAAAGAAAGTTCCTTCCACTTGGACTGAACAGGATGGCAAAGGTTTTGGCAAGGGATGTCGATAGCCGTTCATTCACTTAAGAGGTTTCTGGGTGCTCATGCTGTGCCAGGGACTGTGCTAGATGATAGGCAGTTATAAATCATTAGTCATGTTAATAAGACAGGGTCTCCACTATGGAGGGCTTATCAAAGTAGCGAGCCTCAGTCTGGGCGGCACCAGGCAGAGCAGGGGCGATCCCTGTGCCACCAGCCTTGGAAAGGTGCACCGAGTGGGCACGTGTCCAGGGAAAAGCCCAGGAGGCACCTGGAAAGTTCCTGGCAGCATGAGCTCAACCCTCTCACAAGTGTCCCCCTGCCTCTGGGGGAGCTGTCATTACGTTCACACTTCTGGAGTTTACCAGTGCATGCTATCAGGGGCCTCATCCCCAGAGACGCTGGTTCCCTGGGTGCTAAAGCAAGTTCTAACTTCAATCCTTGATACTTCTGTCAATACCTTTGTTATCAGTTAACATTTCAGCAGCCCGAATTAGCAAGGCTTTAACTAGAATGTAAGCCCCAGACGGGCAGAGATACTCATTTATGTTGTTCACTGATCCACCCACAGTGTTCAGCCCATAGTAAGTCCTTACTAGGTCTTTGTTGAATGAAGGAATTGGACGCACAGACATGGTGGAGGCAGGGGGAGGGAAGGAGTCAAGTCAAGAAGAAACAATAAGAAGATGGATACTTTGAATAAGGGAGGCGGGAGGGGATGAAGTGCCAACTTGGCTTTTGCCAAAGTTCTGCTATATTTGGGGAGGAGCCTCAGTCTTCGGAACTAGAATTACCAGTTGAATGGCACCTCTTACACCACTGTCCTAAGAAGCGCCATGGTTATGGAAAAATAACCATTCGGTACCTTTCAAATCCTATAAAGGCTCCTCTACCTTATATTTCCAACCCCAAGCCCACGCCATGTTCAAAGAGCATGAACACCATGCGTTTCTGAGCCACAAGACTCTCCCACAGGGCTCCATGTGCTCATGTTTATTCTCGTACATGATCACCAGTTCAGTGTCAGCGCAGGCCCCAGCCCCAGCCGGGATGCCCTGCCGTCTCCACACCTCTGACCTGAGGAGATGAGCATGCCAACGTGAGAACACAGTGTGAAAGGAAGAGAAATTGGAAGAGATGGAGGAGGAAAATCAGGACAGCTCATCAAACTACACAAATACCCAAACCAAACATCTGGACAAAAAGATGGTGTTGTCAGGTTTTTATACAATCATTTTAAGTGGGAAATGCTGTTTTACTCAGTTATCTACCAGGCATTAGGTTCTCAATGTTCTCCCACCCAAGTCTTTAAGTCCTTGAAAAAATTCTCAGTTTTGGTTTTAAAACCAATTCCCTCTCCTAGTTACTCGTCTTCTTGGGAAAGTTTTTTTTTTTCTTATATCCTATTTTCTCCCTTTTTTTCCCTCTCGTCATTTCTGTATCTGGCCTAGTTCTGCTTTTGCTTTGGGCCAGCAGTGGGTGGGCCTCCAGAGCTAGGCGGAAAGGTAGCTGGTCTCTTTAACAGAACCAAGCAGAAAACAAAATATCTGTCAAATGAACAAATCTGCCTCAAGCTCCCCACCCTGATGGGCTGAGTGCCGAGCGCTGATTTACTGTAGTTGAAAAAAAAATTCCCCTAATTTCACTGTCAAGATTTTGAGAAGCATTCTCATGGTTTTAAAGAGATTATTGCATAATTTGTTCATGTTTAAGGAATTATATTGTTAAATAAATTTAGCTCTCCAGATTCTAAATGACAAAAACAAGTGAAGTTACATCATTTGAATTATGAAGTGATAATGTCTTCCAATTCTGCCCCAATCAAAAGTGTAACAGTTTAAAGCTTATAATAATCATGTTCAAACATATTCAGATTATAATTACTTTTCTTCTGATAATGATAGCCCGTCTGATTGGATGATTACCTATTTGACTTTGATAAGTCTCAGAGGTCAAAAAAGGGATAATTGCAGACATCTGTTTTCTATGGAAAATATAATCTCAGAAAATAGTGTTTAAAGTGACATCTGCAAATATGTGTTTTAGAAAGAAACCCGTTGCACATTTAAAATCACAGGGAAAAGAAGCAATTCCTAAGCTACTGTGTATCACACTGTCTTTGTAAATAGATGAACAGCTTTAACTTACTAATATTCATGTATGCATAAGTAATTACAAGCAGGCATGATTCTATTTTGTACAGGTGGAATTAGAAATGGAAATAGACGATGAAAAGGAATTTGCAAGAGTCTATGATATGGAATGAGGCAGATGCTTTTTCTCTTCACTTTTGGTTAATTTGGTCTAGACATACATAGGTGTAACCATTTTCCTGTTTTTTTGTTTGTTTGTTTAAATTGGAGCTGGAAGAACTTGTCTCCTCAGTTTCTCCTTGTAAGGACCTTCTCCACTTAGAAATGGCTTTTCATGGAGGAAAAGGTTCATCCGTGGCTGCCATGATTCTCTCAGCAGAGGAGGTCCCGGTCTCTCTCGCTGCAGGTACATCAGCTTCCCCGCCTCTTAGGGAGATGCCACAGCATCTCCCCTGCCCCCACCTGCCCACCAGCAGCTGCGTTCTGCAGTCACAATGGAGAGCTTTCTTTAATATTCCCTCCACAGATGGTAAAACCTCCTTGGTTTGAATTCACCAACTCAGAGTCTTTTCTAATTCATGCAAGACCTGGGGAATGATGTTTGCCCCATTAATCTTCTTAAATATTAACTTTCACCATAGCACTGCCCTTCTCAAAAGCCTCCAGTGTCTACAGGAAGAGTCTCCAACTTCTCAGTAATTCACGATCCTTCATCACCTGATCTTCACCTAGTTTCTCAGCTTTATCTTCTATATGAAACTTTCCAAATCCATGTAACACCAAGGGGCATTCAACTTTCTTGCTTCTAGTCTACATTTATGGCCATGCCACTACACTTTCCTAGAATTTTCTCTACATCATCTCTGCCTGTTGATCTTTGGTTGTTGTGGGTTGGTTAGGTTTTGCACCTCAGGTGTAGAGACCTGGATACATCCTAATCTTTGGTTCATAACATACTAGTTTGGTTGGACTGTGTAAGAGTCTCTCTTACATTTATTCATACATATTAAAAATTTACCCAAGTCTACCCTTAAATCCTATCTTTTCAATAAGGACTTCTAGACACATAGAGATGATCACTCTGCTAAGAAAGCTATTTCTCTCCACTGAACAAGCACAGTTGTTAGCTAGAGTCTAGACCACCACTTGCCTCAAGCATTGCAGGCAGCCTGGTACCACTGTGGTGTCCGCACACATCTGCAGCCACAGTTAGCTGTGCCCTCCTCTGCAGTGCGTGCGCGGTACTTCGTCATAGCTTTGGAATAGCCCTTACCAAGTTGTGTTGTCTGCCCCACAAAAGAGTAAGTTCCTTGAGGCCAGACTCAGTTTCTCATTTGTCTTCACATCCCCAGTGCCAACTGCAGTGCCTGACCAATAATGTTTAGCAAACAGTTATTGAGTATTTCAGAGGAATTAGATTATAAACCCCTGGGAAGCAATAAAGGAGCTACAGAGTTTCAGGCAGGGGATGGACCTCATGACTTCTTTCCTTCTGTATCTCTCACGGTGCCTAACAGGGTACTGAGCAGATATAAGTCCTTGATAAACACTTATTAATCAACGATGCTTCAACTTCTCAGAAAATTAACACACCACATATATGAGTATATTGGGTGGGTGGCCAACTTATCTCAGTCTTTCCCCAACGGTCCCAGTTTGAAAATAAAAGTTCCATGTCCAGGAGTTACCCTTGGTTCAGGGTAAATGGGGAGGTTTGCTCAGCCTAGTTCAAGGTCTCACACACACACCAAGAGCATACATGCTAAGGACTATGTTTGCAGACTTAAGTTGAATTTTTGTGTACTTGGAAGTGACTGTTTAAAAAATTTCTTGCAGATGAGTCTAAAATGCAGGCTCTTCAGAATTTAAAAAAAATTTTAATGTATTGTTATTCCCCCTACTCTAAATTAATATGATTTTGAAAGGCAGCTAGGAGATTTCATTTCTCAAAGTGGCGTTTCTCTTTTGGGAATTTAAAGAGATAGAGCTCAACACAGACTCATGTCTATGACTTTTTGGTCAAGGAGGAATCCAGTGAGCCTGTCACCTTCCGATCAAGGCTACACCCCACTAGGCTGCAGACCCCTTCCATGGTGTGTGTGTGTGTGTGTGTGTGTGTGTATGTGTAGGCACGGGGGTGGGGGGAGTGATGCCGTTGGAGTCACCAAGTCCCTTTTGTGTAAGACCGGCCTCCTTGGATCCTCTCAGAAATCTTCTATTAAACCTCTAAGAATTTTTACATTCTCCACACTGTGCCATTTTTATTCCATTCCACATCCATTGTTATTGAGGGAATATTTACTTGCTATTGAAGAAAGTCATGTGGGATATGTAGTCAATAATTTCATCAAGGAATAACTTATCTTTGTGCTTTAGTGGAAAAGGGAGGAAAATAGTTTCACTCAAGTAGCTTATGAGCTTTTGAAGAATATTTACAAAGAGATATTTTTAGACAGACAAAGAGATTATTATTTTCTCATTTCAGCAGAAAAGCAGCATAAAAACAAACAAAGCCTGAAACAAAACACAACAGTAGAGACATACCCAGAGACTGTGACGGCCATTGATTCTCGCATTAGTCACTTAACAGATATCACCCACACAGGATACAAGCTGTCTAGGGAAAGTCTCAGATGGGAATTATCCTGGATGTAACGTGTATGATTAGCAATTTGTTGGCTCTCTAAGGAGAGGGAGAGGGTAAAACAAATACAAGATAATAATAATAATAATAATAATAATAATAATAATAATAATAATAACAACAACAAACCTCTTTATTTTCTCAAAGACGACAAAACTTCTAGCAAAAGCAAATTTTTGCCATAGTGAATCTTGGAACTTTGGTACACTTGCAAGTCACACCCTTTGCAGAGTTCTGTGGTTTCCTTTTTGCTTCTTTTGAGATACGTATCCATGTGAACTAAGTCTAGCTGCCAAGGGTGTCATTCTGTTTTATGCCAAGAAACTGACGTTTAGCTAACAACCTCTACTCCCTGAAATAACGCTGGTCCTCACGGTCACTGTTTCTTGCCTAGGCAAGTGCAATGATTTCTCTGCATTCACTCTCTACCCTCACCCCACCTATTCTTCACCATACAGACAGAATCATGTTTAGTTTGCATGTATTCTCTGCTTAGATCCATTCTTGGGTATCCAAGGATAAAGGCCCAGATCCTTAACATGCTCCTCATGACCCTGTGTGTTCTGCCTTTCCATTTCATCACGCCCTGCTCTCTCCTTGTCTCTCTGCACTTTCAGCCAAGCCTTCCTCCAGTTCCTGACACCTGCCACTCAGCCATTTCACATGCTGTCACTTCCACCAGGAACAGTGTGCCTTTCCTGTTGTCCCCTTGGTTAAATCCTCTTAACTCCTTCAGAGGGCAGCTCAAGCCCATGTCCTCGGGAAAGCCTTCCCGGCAACCCTTATCCAGGCCACATGCCTCTGGGGTATGTTCTCTTAGACCCATGTTCTTTCCCTTAAGCGAACTTGTGTGAGTATATAGTCACACACTCATTTTTGTAATTAAGTCACCTCCATCGCCAACTACATGGGCCACGAAAGAACCCCTGGTGTGGATGTGGGGATTTGAGGGGCCCCAATAAAACTGCTGGAATTCAGAACCAAGTGAGAAATAAGACAAAAGACTAAGGCAGATAGAGGCCAAATGCTCACCTACATTACTACAAAAGCTGATATTCAGGGATGCGGCCAATATGTTTTGGATGACAAGTGGTCTTCCAAATACTGAGCACTAGATGTGAATAAGCTTCGTCAACAACCCATGCCTGAGCAGGCCATCGCGTCCTCTCCCTACAAGGGGGCGCCGTCCCTGAGGAGGAGAGCAGATTCTGCTTCCAGCGGACAACTTGTCCCCAAGGAGAGAAGAGGAAGAGGCTCGGGGGCACTTCCCCAGTTTCTTCCTCTTCCACAAGCCTCCCCATCATATATTAAGTCACCCTTTCTTCCCTGGAGCAAAGCAAAGGTGTGGGGGTTCGGGAACGCCAGCATTTTTATGCTCATGATTCTCCTTCCACGGGTGTGGGGAAGAAGGGTTCTTTCTCCCTAACAATAAAGGCTGACAAATTATTTCTGGTAACAAGTCCCGCGTTTATTCACCAGGCAAGCTCCAAAGCCTTTCCCGGTCCCCAAATATATGAAATAACCTCAACTCTAATCTTCATGGCTTAGTTTTTTGGTTACTGGGGTTATGTGGAGAGCTTCCTTAGGCTTGTCTGCATTTCCTTCCTTTTAGCCCCCGTCTTTTCCACCTGGGTCCAAGAGAATTGGCCTCCACCGCATCAGTCCCTCATCCAGCTAGCCAGGGCTGGGGAGCAAGGTGCCTTCCCCACCGCTCCAACTTAGCACCACTCGGGGCTGGGGGAACAGGGAGCGCTTCACTCAAGCACTCTCCCTGCTCCCCTAGTCAGCTTACTTAGGGAAAGCAGAGGAAATGAGAAGTGGGAGCGTTAGAAAAAGCCCCTTGAGCCACTGGAGGGTCTCTGGAAAGCTGGGGTGGGGGTGTTGGTACCTTGGTCTCTGACCTGGCTTATCCTCTTTATAGGGGAACAGTGCATTTTCCTGTTTGCATGCTCTCTAGAATGTATCCCTTGCAGCTTGTAGGGAAATTGAGTGTCTTGAATGCATATAAATAGCATCTTTAATCATCACCAACCAATGCGCTGCGCCTTCCTTGTGATGTTCCAGCAAAGCAAGCTGGGCCTTCCCATGGTCCTGAGAGGGATTTTCCTTGAGTCGGTAAAGCCTTGAGTAATATTGGAGCTCTGTGATAACACCAAGCTACTTTTGCATTTATTCTAGTCTTAGGTTTGAACATTATGATATTAGTTGTTTAAATTTTCATAGGTTCCAAGTTTCAGAAGAATTCTGGGGAAGTCATTTAAATTCATCCTCCTGCAGGTCTCTAGGTAGGGCAGCGACTCCGCTAACAAAGACAAACGTTTTCTAGCTGATTCAAAAAGGTCTCCAGGGGGAACATTCTGGAACCAGTGGCAGTAATCACAAATGACTAACAGGAGTGTGCCCCCACTTTAAGAAAGCCTGACAAGGGAAGCCACCTGGCAGGATAATTTATTGAGATGCTAATCTGTGCTTTGTTCTCTGTAATTTGCCTCCCCCCCCAGCTCCCCACGAAGGTGGCAGTTCTATTTTCCTTCGCTGGGAGGGGAGGAAATGCACTTGTGCCCTGTTCCAATCGCTTTAGTAGGCAGAGACACAGAGAGATGGAGTGAGCTCGCCCGTGTGCTAACTCTAACGTCAGAGTCCAACTCTTCCAGGAGGCACGTTCCTTGAGGGAGGGGCGCTGCCCTGGGAGACAGGGGCAGGTAGCTATGTGTTCTTAGAAGAGGGTGTTTATCTGTTGGCCTCTCTTTGATCGTCTGTAAACATGAAAGGTTGAGTTAAGGATGTGTAGGTACCTTCCTGCTCCTGATACTTTGTGGTTATCAGTCTGTTCAGCTCAGACTCACCAGGGCAGCTATGCAGCATCTGTTTAAAGGCTTTGGGGGTAGAGGGGCCAGCTTTAGCAAAGGGAAAAACTACGTCCAATATTTGGGACAAAGTTACACTAAAAATTTATTTGTTCTTCATCTTAAATTCACATTTAACTGAGCATCCTATATACGATCTGATAACCCTACAAGGGGCACCTGTGTTTGGGGAGCTGGGAGGCTGAGGTGGTCTTTTTGTTCATGCCCATCTAGACTGCATGCAGGGTTCAAAAAACAGGTTTGTATCTTTCCTTTCCCTCTGAGTATGCCTATTTTGCTTTTAAGTTTAGAGAATTGGCATCTTGGAATGAAAACAATCTTAGCACAATTTTCTTCGAAATCTTCGAAATAGACATTTAACAGAAAAAAAAAACATAAACTGGATCTACCCATTTTACCAAAGGTCAAAATTTCTAATTTTATTGAAATTAGAGACCACATTAATGAGTCCTAAAGCAAGGAGAAACCAGCTGCTCAATTGATCAACATGATGGCTGTTCCACATCATCTCTCCCGGGGAGCACATGACAGGTGTCACCATGGGAGTTACATTTTCCTCTTGTCCTCAAAATTTCTATGACATAGGAAAGCAAATGGAGTCAAAGTTCTCACTGCATTTTCTATACCACTATAAGATTTTTTTAAAAGTACTTAGGAGCTTTTTATTTCTTATTTTGAATTATATTTAATACCATTCTATGATTTAAGGAAATCATTTTTGAATGGAGTGAACCTTGATAACACAGGTTGGCCTGTGATTTCTTGACACAAAACAGGTCAGGATCTAAAACTGAATGTGGAAAGAAACACAATTTATATTTTGTTTAATTAGTGCATATTTGACCTTCATGTGAAAGGAGCATGGCCTTGGGTGAAAGGACTCTCTCACTGATGTATCCCATTTTTAATGAAAGCAAGGTACCAATGCATATAGGATTCAGTAACTCACTGTCTTAGGATTGAATGCTGTTAAAATTTGTGGCAAAGTTAGCATCAAATATATCCTCACTCATAACAAGGAGGTCACTTGATTAGTGAGTAGGTCTGGGAACAAAATTGGAAGTCCATTGTCCGGTTTTAATAATCTAGTGGAATTTAAAGGTTTGTGAATGAGAATGACTGACCCCTAATGTCCTAAGTGCATCTGTATTTGAACTGAGATTAACTAACATAAGTACAATCTGCAGGAAATAGGTACCATTTAAAGATATGGTGTGTGTGTGTGTGTGTGTGTGTGTGTGTGTGAAAGAGAGAGAGAGAGAGAGAGAGAGAGAGAGAGAGAGAGAGAGAGAGAGAGAAACCTGAGAGACTGAGTAACAGCAATTCATTTATCAACGTTCAATTTTCCTCAATGTCAACCTGATCTCTCTCTCTTCATACTTTACAGTCTAGAAATAGGTTTGCTTTGAGCCACAGAAAGTGCCCCAAACCCATCTATCACTCCTAATTTGCTTTGTGAACGCATTTTGCTTTACTTGCATTTATAGGAAGGGCAAGGGGAAAGCATCTTGGGGCCGTGGAAGAATGCCAGTGCGATTTGTCTGGGAAATACACGGGCGTGGTCTGGAGTCAGGACCCCCGCTTCTGGAGCGCATTTCAAAACAACTTAACTCACACAAGCCTCTCATGAGGGGCAGGACTGTCCTGCTGAACAGATAAAACCATCCAATTTCAAGAAGGTAGACAGCAATTTAGTAGAAAACTTTTTGGAGGCTTAGCCTTGGCAATGTCCTGATGCTAAGCTGGGATGGAGAGTCTAGTGCAGAGCTGAGCCAGGGAGCAGGGCCTGGGGTGAAGGTGGGGAGAACTCGGATCAGGATGTGATCTTGCTTCATCAAGGTGAAGCCTTAGCCTGTTACTAGGGAGAGGAAGAGCCAGTGAACCTGACTACCATAATTGCTATTTATCTCTCTTAAAAAAAAAAAAAAAGACTGAGAAAGAAGGGAGGAAGGGACCCGCTTGGGCTCTGTGGGTTATTTCTGAATAATGAAAATATTTAAAATTCTTGTTGTAACTAATCAAATCTATGTTCTTTCACAGTGGAAAACTAAACGGATGCATCACTAATGGCTTACTGTAAAAGTATAATCATGCAAATTTAACATAGTCTCCTATTCATTCCAACTAAAAACTCTAATGGTGACGATGAACATCCTGAACTTTCACCACGTGACCAACATCATGCTGACAGCTTCGCACACATTGGTTTCCTCACAGCCACAAATAAGGAAACTGAGGCTTAAAGGCAGCGAGTCGCCGGATCTCTGAGTTTGTATACGGTGGAAACAGGATTTGAATCTCTGAGTTCTTATCAAAGTGGTGCTCATAGAGCCATTGTGTTGTATTTCTTTTCCTGCCTCCCCACAACACACATGTCCTTGCAATCAGGAACAGGTTTTACTTAAGGGCCCAAAGGAGAGAAAAGCCAATTTAGATGATAGGAGGAAAATTGTGGCAGAGCACACCTCTGTCACAAAGAGGTCTTCGAAAATTCCGGGTGACCGAAATAAATGGCGAGAGTGTACATATTTGATGTGGGGCAAGGTTTACTGCCATAGTGGATCAGCAATGTGCACGGACCGGACCTGCCCTTGAAGACACAGGCTGATGACAGAGCGGCAGGAAAGGTGCTCTTGGTCACAGCATTGGTGGCTGGGGTTGTGAAAAGCTGGGGCCTTTTGTGGGTATCTCTGGATTTTAACTTTTGTCTTTTGGCTTATGGAGTGGCCAAGAGAAATAATATGGAAAATCAGGCTTTGCCAAATTTCAGGAGAAATTCAGATGAGAACGCAGTATTTCCCTTGTAATAAAGTTCAGGGGGGGGGGGCCAGGACAATGATGCTAAGCACTACCTGCCGAGTGGGTGGCCCCCATGAAAGGGACACATGGGAGGAGCCAGGCAGACCTGGCTTGCACCCACTCTCCTCCACGCAGGCAGGCCCCTTTCCCTCCCAGCCTCGGTTTCCTTACCTGTACCATGGGGTTAGAAGGCTGGCCTTGCGGGTACAATCGTACCTGGCACACAGTAGGTACTTGATAAACGGTAGTTATTACAGGGCCACAGTTATTACTGGGGTTGCGGGGGCGGGGTGTGTGTGAAAAGGCTAAACCAGGAGAGGAAAAGATTTTAAAGGCTGAAAAAGAAAAAGCGGGAGGGATGGGATGGTGGCGTCTGGCTGGGGAGCCCTGCTGACGCCCCACCCTGACTGTCCTTGTAAAGAGCACGCGCAGCTTCCGGTAGACACTCAGAGGAGGTCCGCTGTCTGCAGAGACAAAGCCGAGCCGAAAGGCGATGCAATGTGGAATTACAGACCGCATTTCCCTCTAGTGAGCCCATCTGCTCATTAGCAATGCCGTGCTCTTTGGAGTCCAGACCGGGTGGCGTGTGTAGTCGTGTGGCTGCGCCCCGTCACATGCACATGGGTGGTTTGAGCCCAGCAGCGTGACTGCCAATATCACGGTTGGTTAGTTCCTGGCCCAACTCTGGGCAGTGTGGTGTTCGCAGGAGCATGCGCTGGGGCTCGGTTGTCAAGGACAACTATGGGAGTCACACAGCCTTCAGGCTACTCGGGAAATGGACTCTCATCGCCAATGATGCTCTCAAGATCTTGCTGAGTGATGAGGTACTCTGGAAGTGACAGGAAGAAGACACTAGCTGTCCCCCCAAAGGGCTTACTGCTCAGCTGGGAGACCACATACACCCTGTACATGTACATACATCCCACACATGCGTACCACACACAGACCGCACACATACACATACCATGCATCACGTGTATGCACACACCATACACATCAAACACATGTGCACACAGGCATACCACACATGTACACCATCCAGCACACACACTCTCTACATATGCTGCACACATGTACACACATCACACACATACCTACCATACACAGGCCACAGGCACATACAATACGCCACACATCACACACATTTACACATTCCACATGCACCAAACACATGTGCACACACCACACTACACACGACACACACATGCCACACACGGCACAATACACATATCTACATATGTCATGTGCATGTACACATGTCAGCCCCACACTATACTCATGCACATATACCACATACACAGCACACACTTGTATACCTTCACTGTATACACACTTGTACACACGTGCTGTAATACACATTTCTACACACTCACTGTATACATACGGGTACACACACGCTGTGTACATGGACATTGCACTATTAGAAGGTAGTTCCGGAATTCTGAGGCTAGCAGCTACTGGACGGTGTGATATGTGTACAATGGGGGGTCCCATGGGTCTACTCCCTCATTTCCTTCAGTGAGGTGGGGCCCCTGTGGGATGCTATTTGTTAGGAATTCTGAGACTGTGGATCAAGCATCCTGTAAACGCCTGGAGAGTAATGCTGGCTGAGGATCTAACATTCTGTCAGAAACATGCCCAGAAACATGCCAGGAGCTTTCTCAAAAGATAATTTTTCCGTAGATGATATGGCCTTCCTCCAGGATCCCAGGGGCCTGAATTGTTTTCTCACTGGGAATTGCCATAAACTCCACACAATATCTTTTTATACTATTGACACTTCCAACCCCCTAAGGTCTGCTGCTGCGGGGCCCATTCCTACCCCAGTGAGAGCTGGCAATCTCCCGGGTCACCTGGTAAACAGGCTGGAAAGGTATTCCCAGGTGTGGAATGTGCCGTCTCCAGGAGCAGCCTAAGAGGCCTCTCAGGGGCTGCACTCCCTTTTCTGGGCCAGAGGATGCAAAACACTGGTCTTTCCTGTGGAGGAGACACCCTGGACCCCTAGAGACTTCCTGCAGTGGGAGCTCCCTGGTTCGTCACAGAGCTCACCCTCTGGAGGGCGCGTCTTCTCCAGGCCTCCAGGGATAGCAACCTCTCCCTCATCTTCCCTGATCAGCATGATGTCACAATGTACCAAATCAATGAGTGTCCTTATATGGTACAGGTCTCCTGGGACTATCTTGTGGCAGAGGGTGCGTGAGTTAAAAACAGCTCTAGAACAAAATGGCACTAGAATGACATTGTTTCTTCATCCCATACTGGTACATGTGTCTCGTACCAGAGGCTTATTAATCAGTCCTATCAATGAAATCACGTCTGGCACGGCCGCTTTGATCAGGATTACTAGTCGGCTGAGTCTGCAGTGGAGAATAGTCGTTCTCAAGGATCCACTGGTTTCTATAGGGGATGGACTAGCAAATCAAACAGGGATATGTTGGGGACCACCACCCCCTGTATCCTTTAAGTCTATAATGGACACAAATGGTCACCCCTGGAATATGATATGCTTTTGATTTACTGCTTCAGTTGGGGACAGAGTGGGGGCAGGGCAATTTCAGAGGTTCCCATTTTGCCTTCCCCACTGTGATAGCTCTTACGTATCAGGCCAAGGATCCAATGTGGGGGTTACACCAAACTGCCAAGTGTAGCAATTCCAACTACACACTCAGAGATTGGAGATATGACTACTGGGTAGATCCACGGATCACCCAGAGGGCACGCTGTAAATCAGGCTTTCGCCAAGACTTCATTTCTGGGTCCTGTATGCTCCAACTCTAACAGGGTGTCTGTGATAACACTTCAGGTCTCCAGGGACCAGTGCCACCTCAGACCTGGATATCTGAGTGTTCTCTTTTCCTTAATGTAGGTAGGTCTCTTTGGGAAGTGACTCGAGGAATCATCATGGTATAGACTTGCCACGATGTTACAGTGTCCTTCCGCCTAGGGATCCTGCCAGCTCTTTAGTCAATGGGCTCCAGATCTGAAAATCTTCTCAGGTCCAGAAAATAGAGAAAATAGTGATGACTTTAAATGATTGACCACCCTCTGCTTTTGTTCCTCCATTCATGCCTTCTTTCTGTTCTGCTCCCAGTCTTATGTTCAACCATCTTGATCAAGCATGCTTAAAATCTGACTTTAGGGGTACTCTGTGGGTTCATGCTAGGTAATTCCTGCAGTGCCTTTGGGATATCGTCTTTCCTTTTCAAACCCAATATATCCCCAGCTGGATTATGCTGAAATTTAATCTTAGTGATTCTATTCCTGGCAGCCAGAATAAGAGATGGGACAGCTCCTGAGGGGGACACCTGTTACCTTGCTGAGGAGAGGATGCTATGGTATCTTCATGAATTGGAAAAAAAAGCTAGCTCTTACTTGGAGAGAGGCACCTCTGAAAGCTCTGAGGGTTTGGGGGGGGGTCTAAAGAATCAAATCCTTGAGAATATCCACCCAGATGTCCCTGTCCCAGTTTTTTAGGCCTCAGGTTTTCCCACCCCATCACAGATCTGCCTTGGCCAAGCATTTAAACATCGCTGGGGCTTCACAATCCTGACTCTCGGATTTTGAGTTTGCTCCGCAACTGCGGCTGCTCTTCCACTGCAGGAGATGAAAGCCTCTTTATAAACTACCAGCAAGGCCCTCTGGCTCCCACACTGAGCTTTCATCTGTAGGTTAACTGCTCTCAATTCCTCATATCCCCCTGCAGGCCACCAGTACAATTTAGTAGCAGCAAGCCAATGCCACTGTCATTGTGGGCCATATACTTCAAATGTCTTAATCATTGCACAGGCAAAGGCATTCTCCCCACCAGAATGAAATCTTCAATGACTGGGTTGCCACCTTGTGCCAGGGAATATCTGTAACCCATATATTATGGATGGGGTCCTTCTTTAAGCCAGGTTGTGAGTACCCTGGTTGCAAAACCACCTCTGACCACCAGCTTTCTCAGACCACTCCTGGCTTCTCCCGTGTCTTTCAAGCAGTAATATCCACACAGGATTAGATGTGCAAGGTATCTATTGGAGTAAACACCCATAAAGAATAAAAGAGGAGAAGGAGTGGGCAGGGTAAGTCTTTAGACAGCAATGTGGATCTGACATCTACGAAATAAGAGAGGAAAGGAAGGAGTGAGTAGGAAGAGCTACGGACCATCATCCAGCGCTGGTAAGTCTTGACCAGGTAAACGGGATGTTCATCAGTGAATTCCAAGTTAGGCAGGAGTGGACTGGTCTAGTAACCCCACCACTCTCTCGCATTGACTGGGAGCTGTCCAGAATCCATAGTGGAGCCAAAGGTGCAGGAGCTAGAGGCTGCAAATCCACTATGCTCCCCACAGCAGGTTCTCTTAAAAGGGGGCCTGAGTGATGACCTCCATGGCCACCATGGTGGGAGAATGACTCCACTTACAGGATTGGTGGACATGGCCACCAAGAGGACAGCAAAGCAGAGCCAGCCTCAGGGTGTTCTTCAGGAAAGAAGAAGTTACCCGGGCAGCAGAAAAGTTAGAGTAAAGACCCCTAGAAACCAACTCGTAACTTAGCTTTCCTTCATTTAGTCATAACTTTTCTACCCCTTTGGTTAAGTTGGGAAGAAATTAAAGAAGACCTCTTAGGGTCCAACATACTTAAAACTAGAGGCACCTGTAACCAGACCCTAAAACCCACACTGGCAGGTATGGTAACCACCATTACTCCACAGCACCAAGTCATGCTGAGGATGGCAGTCTTGGGCATACATCCCAGATGTGCCAGGCCAGGTCACCCCACTTAGACTGCCCACCTCCCTCCAACTTCCAAGTGACTCTCTCCAACTATGGACAGAATAAGGCAGTGTCAACATCAAGGAAAGGTATTGAGGAGGGGGCGGTACCTGCCAAACAATTAGGTTACAGCCCGTGGAAGTACCTAATGCCGACACGAAAACGAAGTGATTCTCAATTGAAGACATTACTGCTTCAGTGTATGCTTAAGCATACAAGTTCTCTGCTTGCATGAATGCAATTCTCTATCTAATTACCTAATTACCCAGCCCATCCAGGAAGGGACTTGGGCCCTGGAGAGTTCATCTGGGCACATGTTAATTGGCTGACCAATTGACTGAATTCTCCTATTCAAAAAGTTAGAGGAAATGAGTCCAAATTTTGACAGCAGTGAGTTTTAGTGGCTGCGTTCTCTTTCTTGGGCTAGTGGAGACTATACTAAGGATCATCATCCTCTTAGACCCACATCTGACCACTGGGTTTGCAGTTCTAGAATCATGGAATTTCAGTGAGAAGGGACCACACAAGCCATCACACCCTGCCCCCATGACAACACTGTCATGTAAGTAGACAGACATGGAGATGCCATCCATATCAGTGTTGGTGTCACATCTACTTCCCTTTCACTGATCTGGGCACGGAAGTAATTACTGGCCCATGCTCTGACTCTTGCAAGTTGTCCAAGTTTTCCTGCGTCCAAATGTCTGGGCCTTGTGACTTCAGAGCTTACACATTGTGCCCAAATGTAGTTATCAAAATAAATTTGAAATCAAATTGTGTCCTAACTTCTCCCAGCCATCCCATACTCTGCCATGTCACCATGCAATGAACTGGCATGTGGCTTAAGAGATATTAGCCACATACCAGTAAAAACAAGGCCCAGTTAGGAAGCATACTGGCTGTGAAGAAACCATGCAATTAATTTCAAAGTAAAAAAATAATTGGATTATCTGTACCATGCCTTTCTTCATTAGTGCAGATAATTGGGAGATTTCAGTAGTAGATTTCCTTCCTTCTTGAAGAAAATGCTTATCATGTAATGATGGTGATCTGTCTCCTTTAGGTTTACACTGGGTGGAAGCTTGCAGGAGCGTCTATCAATCTGGTACCTTTGGTTGGCAGGTAAAGGGTAAAGTATTCGAAAAAAGTAACCTTGGTGGCCTGGACCATGGAAATAAAAAAATCACGAAAGCCCTATCACTGCACACCACCACCCCATGTGAATATGACATCTGCCACATACTGCCGCACTGGGGTTGAAGCCACACAGACGCACGCTGTCCAGAAGGAGTCAGTGGTCAGAGACAGGCTGGCCAGGTGGGACCTGGCAATGGAGTAACGGACTAAATCCAGGCAGGAAGGATCCTGAGGGCAAGGGCTGAGAGTCAGCGCGAACAGCGGGGAAAGAAGGGGACACCCCAGAGGGGAAACACTGCTCTGTCCTCTGAGCCAAGCCCAGCCAGCAAGCAGGGTGACACGAAGTGTGTGCACAGGACCACCTGCAGGAAAATCACCTGAGAAGCTTATGAGATGCAGGTTCCTGGCTTCCTGCCACAGACATGTGTAGTCAGCATCTTTGGGATCCAGGCCCAGGAATATGGATTTTTAACAAGTTCCCTGGGTGATTCTCATATAATGAAAATTTCAGACTCACTGCTCTTGGTACATTTTGCGGACTCAGGCAGGGGAGTCCCACCTGCCTAGGTGGGGATCAGTATCTGACTATGGTGGGCTCATCACAGGGGGGGGTCTTCACAACCCCCACTGGCATCAATAGTCACCAGGATCAAATCCAAAATGGGTTTAATAAGCACGTTGTTTTTGAGAAATGCTGTTCGGAACTCCCAAACCAGCAATGGGTAATCTCTTAAGGCAGAAAGGCTGAACATAAGCCACAATTTCTTTCCTCAGAACTGGTAAGGGTGGAGTGACTGTCATTTCTAGCTGGATGTACTGAATTAGAACCATGCAAAACAAATACAGTTCCCCCGGGGCCTTGGGCAGGATTTATTTCCAGATTTAATGAATGGCCACGTGCCTGGGTGAGTGGAAAATAACCCAGAGACTGGCTCATCCCCAAAGTGCAGTGGAAAAGCCCCTCTCCCTGAGGCTGTAGAAGGACACTGACCCACTTCCACAGCCCCGTCTCCAGGCAAAGCAGGTGACATGGTGGGCGGAACGCAGGCTGCCTGCTGTGCATCTGAGAATACAGTTCCTCGCCACCCTATGAAATGTCTATTGATCTGAACATGTAAGTAATGTCAGCACTGATTGTCTGAAAGGAGGCTACTCAATATCACAAGGTCATGGTGAAAAGAAAACCCTAATAATTCACCATCCTTGTACACAAAGAACTGAACATTGTTTTTCTTCCTTCTTAATAATGTCGTTCCGTGGCTGCCAAGTGACTCTCTCCCTGTCACTGGCCTTGCTGGGGGACTTACGTCTTCCATTCACTTTCCTTTACCTGTTTCTCTCCTGGCTTAACTTTTCAGATTCATGTCACAGCGAACGCCTGCTTTATATGCTGTCTCTGCTGCAGCCTCATCGATGGCGCAAAAGGCTGATTTAACTCCTCTAGAGAAAGCCACTGCTTCCCCAGGCTGGGGACTTTTCTGAGTCCTATTTGCTGCCTGTTGGGATCACCATTGCTGTATTGAAGTAATGTCTATTGGTGCCTAATTGATTTAATGGGCACCTGCTTCGCAGGGGGGTCCTGTCGGGCTTAATGAATTCCCAAGGTGGTCAGGTTCTGTGAGATGCGCAGAGGGAAGGAGGTGACTGTCCGTGGCACTGCTGTCAGGATCTGCTGTCATCGCCGAAGACGCAGCACTTAGAGATGAAACACACAATGTGCAGCCACCTTGAGGAGAAGTGGGGCCGTTTTTGATACCAGGAAGCTGGCACTGTCCTCACGGCTCTTGCTCTTACCTTACCCCAAACTAGCAGGTAGGCAAAGTGTGTATTCAGAGGTCCCACTGTCCTCTCTTTGGCCCTTGATTCATCCCTTCCCTACTGTCCTCCCACGTCCCCCCACACTCCCCCCCCCTCCATCCCTCACCCTGGTTCTCCTTCCTCTTATCTAGGAAACATTCCTGCCTTGTACCCTGCTGTCAGAAAAACAAAGGATAAACTGATTCACTTTAAGGAATAAGTGATTAAGAAGGCTAACATCCCCCAACAGCATGTGTATTTTAAGAGGAAAATCTTAAATCTAAGGGGAAACAAACCATGATAATGGTGGAAATTCACACAGTAGCACAGAGGTGAAGGAGAAAGTGGTGTTTTGAAATCGCAACAGCAGTTGCATCCTTTTGACTTTTATTTAAAGTTAATAAGACCCCTGTTTCTTGGATCACATGTAAGAGGTATCACTTCCTTTCCACATATTTAAGTACCTCCGAAATATACTTGTTTGCCTTTTTTTCTTTTTGAGCCTCCATTCCTCTGGGGTTGCAGAAATTTAATTTCAATTAATTTGGCTTCTCCCCTCCCACCTTTCCGTGGGTTGCATCTACATTTTGGAGGCTTACACAGTGCCAGGTATTGGAAGGGGACATCTGGTCCTCAGGATCATTGGCCATCCATGCTGGCCTCCCCCGAGGTGGCCACCTTGCCATCTGGTCTTCAGTTATTGGTGCCCCAGGTGGCTGCTGACTCACCCTTGTTCCTGACCATGACACACATCCAGCTCTCTCTCGGCTCCTTCCAGGACCTGCTGGCCATAGAGGTGTTAACTGTTTCTGCCACACAGTGTGAGCCTCGGAAATCTCCTAGAGGTCATCCACAATCTTTCCCCATTCCTCTGCCGCTCACATGAATCCAACGCCACGTTGAGGCATGAGAAGAACAGCATTACTTTGTTCGATTGTGTTGCTTCCTGGGGTCTAGCTGGGAACCTGGATGCAGGCCCTTTCCTCCTCTCAGAAGAGCCAACCAAGGCGGGAAAGAGGGCATCTGCCTTTCCTCGCAATCCTGTACCAGGCTGAACTGAACGGGGGCACAGGGACCCACCAGCCTCTGAGTTCTGGGGTTTTCCTTCTGTTTCCCTTCCTCCCAAGGCGAGCCAGTCGTTCCCCTTTCCTCTCATTTCTGGGGTTAACCTTTTCTTGAGGCCACAAATGCAAAACGACTGAATAGAGAGATGATCCAAGGGATTCAAGAAAAGGGTGGACAAAGATTGATGTTATTTTAAAATATCCATCAAACTGCAAAATGCTGTGCTAGCCACTGTGAGAGTTATAAAATATTGTAAAGCACAGGCCTCGTCTGCAAGAAACTTATGCACATAAATGTAATGCTAAATACCAACTCAGGAGTCATATGAATTTACAAGAAAACAAGAAGTCAGTTCATAATTGCCCCCAAACATTTTTTTTCCTGTTTTTCATTTTTCCCTTTCAAGGAATTAGGACTCTTCAGCTGCCAGTGGGAATTTCTGAAAGTTAGGAGCTAAATAGAATACTGGTCAGACTCTATATCAACAAATAAAATATTACTATAGCTCAAATGTGCGATTAAATAAGAAATATCACAGCTTTACCATGAAATTTACTTACTTTGAGCAGTAGTGGAAACAAGTGAATTCTAAGACTAAAGGATTTGAACACCCCCATCCCTCTTAGAACTGTAATGTCATTTGCCTGTTTTAGATCTATACGTTTGGAGGTTTTATTTCTAATATAAAAAATAGAGAGCAGCAACCACACCGTTTTGGGACTGGTGTGGAAGGAGATGGTTGTATTAGTCAGGATAAGTAAGGCCAGCTGCTACAACAGCAACCCTGAGTCTCTATGCCTTACCAACGATGGAGGTTATTTTTCACTCACTTCACAGTCCATTGCTCCTCGCAGTCATTTGGGGACCTAGCCTCTGCCTTTTATGCCTGGCTCTCAGGGTCACCCTGGGTGACACTGAGCCCACTCACAGGGATGAAAGAGCACGCAGGATCGTTTATGGGCCTGCCTTAGAGGCACGTCATTTCCTCTCATCTTTCCCTGTCCAGAACGCAGTCACATGGCTCCATCTAATTGAAGAGGCTGGGAAATGTCATCTAGCCGTGGGTTCAGGAGAAAAAGGTAACGGGTTTGGTGAGCACAGCTTCACTGCCATATTTGTGAGCGACATTTTCTGACTGCAGAAAGCCTCTAGTGACTAAAGCTTTGAACAAAGAACCAGAGTTGTCTCAGATACAAAGAAAGCTAGAATGTCAGAGAGACATGATACGTCTGTCTGACTTCCCTTCCTTCCTCCTGCCCGCCTCATCTCAGTGTGCTCTCCTTGGGAGGGTGGCTAGGCATGGCCTGTATCTGCACACTCGCTGACACCATACAGGATTCTTTAGAAAGCAGAGGGAACAGCAGTCGGAGCGGGGCTCCTCCTCCAGGTGCTCCACAGTGCCCAGCCCCAGCTCAGGAAGCACAGCACATGAATAATCAGCACTAATGAATGCCAGCCTCACCCCTGGATGTTGGCAGAGCCCAGAAAAGCAGTGGCGAGAAAGCCGCGTAGCTATGATGGGTATGTGGGGTGGGTGAGGAGCGAAGACCTGCTGAGCGTGTGGATGCAGAACTGTCTGTGCGGGGAGGGTTCTAATGGAAGGTATTTTGGCCTCTCTCGTGTGCTGTTCAAACCAAGACCCTGTCAAGCACTCACTTTGTTGATTGAAAGGGAATCGTTCTGAGGCAGAAAATGTCAACAGCGCTAGTGGGAATTCTGCGTTTGCTCTTTAGCGTCTAAATGGCTTTAAGGAAATGGATTCGCTTGGTGTTTTCAGATGAAATATCATCACTTTCTGTCCTCAAACACATCATGTGTATAGGCAAGGCAGCCTTCTTCTGGAATGAGCCACCACCTCAGGACAGAGGGCTGGCACCTCCTTAATGGCGGTGACATTTTTATCAATGGATCAAGCTTAAAGAGCTGGTTGGTTTAGGCAGACATCTTCTTCCATTACACATGCCTCAAAAAGCTGGGGCCTGAGGAAGGGACCTTTGTGCAATAAGCCAAGATCACAGAACAGCAGCAAGTTATGGACATGTTATGGTCCAGGCAGAAAGGCAGGCATCCCCAAGGGAGGCACTGGGGATGGAGAAGGATGGAGAACTGACCAGGGCTTTTCAGGTGGGGCATAGGTGAAACTGCAGGTGAGGGGGATGAATGTATCTGATAAGGGATGTACACTACAAAGAACTTTGTTGTTCTTTCCTTTTTACTTTTAGTAAGTTCTAAGACAGGAAGGTGTTGAATTTTCCTTCCTAGGGCCTTTCAGCTACAAAAAGTAATCCATCTTCAGCTTATCTCTGTGGATTTGGCAGTGGGGTGGAGTATATGAAATTCGAAAGTATCTTCCCTCTGACACTTCTATATGCATAAGCTTCACAAACACTCAAACCAACCAACTTTTCAGTGCTACCTACAATCTCATAACCCTTTTAATGATCAGAGAAGATCAAGCTGTTAATCATAGCTTTCCTCAGAGATGGCAGTTGTGCCAGATGTTGGTTTCAGAGATACCCTCTCAGTGTGCCTCCTAGAACTCTGTCACCAGAACCATTTTCTGCCTGTCAAAGTTTGGGGTCCTGAGAGCTTTCTTCTGGTAAGATATTTGCCCCATCCTGCCTAGCTTAGAAAATCAGATGGGAGCCTGGCTCTCAGTTGTGAAGTTACAGTTATAG